>NC_135558.1:22652063-22694563 GCF_964340395.1 Glandiceps talaboti | reverse complement strand
CTAAAACGTCAACTTTTCATGATAAGCTTATTGAGATCGTGGAATTACATATAATTTATATGACTAGCAGGGTTGTATAACCCAGTGCTAAACTGTGTTTGGATTTTTAAAAAAGTGCAAAGTCTGATTATTTTCCTCTTTTAATATTCCATTTGATGACGTCATAGGACACGATATATCATCAGATAGAACTTAGAAGACATTTTTTTTATTTTACGAAGACATTGAACTACCTCACTCCAGGGTATATTGTTCGGTGACTTTGTGACTTGTGTCGTAATATAGTGTTATCATAATGGGGGCACACGCTGAGTTTATATTAAATGGACGTAGTTTTTTTTGTTGTATATTTAAAAAGATACTGACAGTAGTCTACTTACTGGAGTATAATACTATAACGTAATCATCACTTGTAAGTGAGTAAACTCAAACCTAGCATTCAAGATATAACTCATAATTGATCCGATGACGTAAAAAATCCCTACTATATGCAATTATTTGTTCCAGCAATGTTAATCCTAATTTATAGACATTGAAGACATGCATTCATATTAACATTAGACTGGTATGTAGTTTTTGTTTTATTAATTTTGATACGTCGATAGAAAGCTTATAAAGTCAGCCTATACAACGAAAGTGATAGAATCCATGTATCTGACAAGATAAAAAAATGTGCGTATGTAAATATGTTAACAAGTCCACTCCAGTGAACAGATTCATAGGAACTAATAGGAACAAATATACAAAAATAGTGAAATGTGAAGGAAGCCTTAAGTATGGTAACAATTCTATGTCATACGTACGTACATACATGGATATTAACGTTATACTAAAATAGTTTAATTGAGGTTTTTACAAGGATTCCCACCATACCTACTTTATGAACTCAGCTTGTGTCACTCACAGTCCGACAGACGTATACATATGCTATGTGCTTGTGTCAGTATGGATGAGCATGCGTGAGCGCGAGTATGAGTCTGCGCGCGCGTATATGCCTTTCATATGTTGTATGCAGTGTACGTGTAATACTTGTAAGTGTGTGTAAGCGTGCACGAGCGCATGTGAGTATATTTTACAACAGCACATGTTGCATAAAATGTTGGTGACAACTGTACTGTAAGAAAATTGTTTTAACAAACAGAACAACAAGATAAAATTCCAAATGTCATAGATTTTATTTGATATATATATATACACATTGTATGTTTTATTTTGTTAACAGACCTTGGACCAGAAGTCAAAGATTGTTACTATTTGAGAGTGAAAATCAGCCGAAAAGAGTTAAATCTGTTATTTTGACTGAACAAATAAATCTTAATTATAAGACACGATCATAACGTGCTAGGGACAATGTGCAAAAAACATTTATGTTTCCCATGAATGACACATAATCAAAATAAATATGAGAAGGATCGTACATTCAGCGAAGCAATGTCAAGGTCAATTTATTAGTACTATCAATCATTGTCAAATTTGACGTCATTCAATAAACGGTCACTACTGATGTATACAGAACCACTTGTTTTATACTTTATTAAAAATTATGACCAATTTTAGAAATGTAAACCTATATTATAATATCGTGGGCGAAATAAATCTACTTTGCCGGTGTATCTAACACATTTGTATAAACAGTACTGTTGTGTGATGTCAAACAAACGTTTTTCGAATCAATAAAAAAAGCCAGCGTTTGAACCGTACTCGGATAGCACAAAATCTATTCTCCGGTGTATTTTCTAAGACCAATCACAGACAAATAGACCAATGCAAAGATTGTGTTTTAGTATATAAACAGTAAACATCATTAATTGCACTGACGGAATCATGTTGAATGTCATCTCAGTGGTCATGGCAACCAAATGTATAGCATCATTATGTGTTATAGTTGATAATAAGTTTTGATGTGGCTTTCATGTGTCATACCTTATAGTCTCATCAATCAGTCTTCGGAAAAAAATCATTTTATATCAATTGCGGTGATTTCTGGCAGAGGATTGTAGTCGTACGAAATTTTTCGAAAATGATATTTTTAGGTAAAATAACTGACATTGTACTTGTAATATCATACAATAACTGACATTGTACTTGTAATATACAAAAGGACCGTTTTTATCCACGTTTTTTTTCTATTTTAACATCTCTTTTATATACTTGTACAACTGTTGACATCAGACCATGGACGAACGGAATCTTTTACAACTGCTGACATCAGACCATGGACGAACGGAATCTGTTACAAACAGGGAAAGCAAACGACTGAATTGGATTAATAACACTTGGCACATCACACTGGACTTGTATTACATGCCATCATTTGATAAGAACAGTTTTATGGTAACTTTACATAGTAGTTCATGATCACAAACAAATTTCCAGTTCCCCAGGCATTTCATGTACACAAAAAGAGGCCATAATCACCCATTTTTCATCCATATGGCCATTTTCAGAACATATATGTGGTTGAAATTTGCTGAGAGTACAAAATTTCAGTAAAGAGATCTACCTTTCGGCATTTTTAACATTTGGACGATGGTGTACATGTAGGGCTTTTAAAAATGTGGTGATTGGTCATTTGGTATCACATTCTCGTCAACATGTATTTCATGGTCTGATAGATAATAGAATGGACGATTTGTTAAAACAGTAATAAATAAAATTGATGTAGCTAACAATAGACTCGTTATCGGTATTTATAAGGCTACAATGTCAATGTCAATGTGGACAACGATTTGTCCATATTTATCACGCGGCGTTTGCCGGATGAAACCCTTGTATGATAAAATGTTCTCCGTTGAAAGATGGTGACGTTTTCGATATCAACCTTTTCATTCAGAGACCTTATACTTTGATATTGTGTGAGAATCTATATTATGGCTTAGAACTGACTTAGTACTTTTTTTACTTTTTTTCTAAATATTGCTATACGTGACTTTGTACGAACACACTACTACAAGACATGATGAAAGGTTTGGACCCAAGATAACAGTTTTTCTACATAATCGTCAGAACTCCAGCTCTATTGTTCTATTCTAGATCTATTGTTCTATTCTAGATCTATTGTTCTATTCATCTATAGGGTGTATAGCACAATCTGTTCATGATATACTTCTACCACGCACTGAATTATAAAACAATATCACAGTATCAAAGTGGCACAAAATGAGGTAATGTAAATGTATTTTTACTTATTAAACGGCCACGATTAAACTATTCCAAAATAAATTAGATTATAGTGACATTACATTTGCCTTCTGGCATTTTAGAACAGTTGATTGCATAGTAGGGGTTTCTATGACATTGTTTATAATATGTAATGAATGACGTCATCGGATTGTTTATAGCTTAATACAATATATATCACGTTTGTGGTCAGTCAATTGCAAATGATGGTTACGTACGGTATGCAGTAACTAGAATACTATGAATGACTTTATAAACTCAGCTTGCGTGCCTTTATTCATCGATGTATTTACGACATTATTTATCTCATAATCGTAAACTACTGTCTTTTTTACGGTAAGAGTCCTTATTCATTGTATTAATGGCAAACTATGCTTACGATGATACTTAAGTTCGGTCAAATGAAAATTATAACCGGTCTATGAATAAATGACGTATACAAGTACAAGAATCGAGAGATCTAAACAAGTTTTGTTTAATATCCACTCGAACGAACATACAAGATACACTATAATCGTGTAATTGCACATACGCCACATCTCCAGATCTAGAGTTCATCCGTTGTAACAAAGTCACACTTACTTAAAGACACCCATACAAATGTTGACAACAAGCAGTTATTGATACAAAGAAATGAAATGGAGACTTAAAATGGAAAGATCTTGAAAATCTGATAAAGGTATTTTGAAAAAACTAATGGTAAACTACATGTAGTTGATTTCTTGATTCGGGTCACAAACATTTACGAACTAGAAAATAATACTATATTATAAAGATCTTATATATAAACATTTCTCATTTCATTCCATTCCATTTAACTTTCATTTATTTGATCTAATTTAATTTTGTTTACTTTTATTTCATTTCATTTTTATTCCATGTGCTGTGCTGTGTTTTGTCATGTTATGGTGTCTTACGCTTTGCCTTGTCTTGTTGTATTGCCTTGCTTGTGTTGTGTCATTATACATCATATTATAGTTATTTTATTTTATTTCATTTCATTTCATTTCATTTCATTTTATCTTATCTTATCTTATCTTATCTTATCTTATCTTATCTTATCTTATCTTATCTTCTTATCTTATCTTATCTTATCTTATCTTATCTTATCTTCTTATCTTATCTTATCTTATCTTATCTTATCTTATCTTATCTTATCTTATTTTATAATCATATGCTGTTCTGTTTCGTGTTTTGTCGTGTTGTGTACGTTTATGTTACACTTTGTCTTATCGTGTTGTACTGCCTTGATACATCACATTCTAGTAAGTTATTGTTTATGTTGTGTTGTGTTGTGTTGTGTTGTGTTGTGTTGTGTTGTGTTGTGTTGTGTTGTGTTGTTGTGTTGTGTTGTGTGGTGTACTGTGGTGCGGTGTTGTGTTGTGTTTTGTTGTGTTGTGTTGTGTTGTGTTGTGTGGTGTGGTGTGGTGTGGTGTGGTGTGGTGTTCTGTTGTGTTCTATATGGTTTACATGTATTAGCCTCATGTGCTGTACCGATTCGAACCACACAGTCGGTCTGCTGTGTTTGGATGTGACGTGTGTTATTCCTTATCGTGTAATATGTGTGCTATGCATGAGTGTCGTAAAGCTGTTGCGAGTTTTACGTCACGGTCACCAGTAATTCACCACGTTATGGTTATGAAAGCAGTACCCCTAAACTTTTACGACATTTGTTTTGTGGCAGATCAATAGACATGGTTTGATTATTTTAATACTTAAAGGCTTCTCTGCGTAGATTGTCCAAGTTGAAACTAATAATTCGTTTTACCAATTCTTACGAAATAATGAGTTTGTTTATCGTTCGTGCAGCTAGAGCCTGCAAACAACACAGCATTAAAGAGTTGATAGACATGACAGGACACATACCGGATCCAGGCTACACCTTCGCTTTCATCTGAACGCAAACAAAACGAACACAATTATATTGTGACATACAACATACTGTATATACCGTACGCTGTACACAAGATCACTCTCGGCTATACACAAGATCACTCTCGGCTGTACACAAGATCACTCTCGGCTACACCACAGACAAGTGCTTGTCTGTGGCTACACATAGGATCACTCTTGGCTATACATCTTTGCTAATTAACAATCATGTCAATCACGAGAACAATGAAAGAGCTACCTTCATATTACGTAAAAACCACCCGCCTTTTCATCGACCTTTGACACCCAACATAACGGTCGTAAGTACTACTACCTATCAACCTGTCAATCAATTTATGCAAATAAGTACAAACTTGCGGCCAATCATTCTCAAATGGAAAACTTGAAAAGCTTAAGTCTTGCATACATAATTATGATAGAAATACCCTTTACATCAAGTGTGTACGTCAATATCTGAACAATTCTGGACTATGTGTGTATGTAGATATATCATACTTTGTTTTCATCTACTTAAGCTTTTATAACTTTTAAATGATATTTCACCAATGTGTAGTAAGAAGTTGTGACGGTTGGGTATAGACAGTAAGGTACGTCATATTGTTCACTACTACCACTATACTACTAATCTACCCATTTTCCAACATCAGCAACCAGACTTGGTTTCAGCCAATCAAATATCGTTATGTTCTAATAGGTGTCAAACTTACCATAATGGTAGCGCCCCCCCCCCCCTGTTAGCCTTGGCAATGCTGATTTATTAGACCAGTCATCTAATGTTACGTCAATAGTAAACATAAGGTTTCCTGGCCAAAGTCTAGTACAAACAATTAACAAGTATCACCATAACAACAATCGTATTCTGTCTATTTGATTCTTAATCTACATAATGACCTCTAATCACAAGTTCAAGGAGTGGCCTAAAGTACTGGCATGAGTGCTGGCTGATAGCATAGCACGAAGACCTGTACCACTAGATTGGGGACTACGGTGAACATCAGATCACAACTACATACAGGCTGTACATGAAAACTGATCTTATGGGTTTGCTCATACCATTATATTATGTAACCCACGTGGTAGCTTTGGGACCGAAGGGCGGGTTCCGTTACATACAATGGCAATGAGCGCAGATGTGTTTCCACGGAGCGGTGAGTCCACGTTCCGGGCTTGATTAGTAACATCTTTTCGATACGACTGTAATATTATATCCTTTGGCAATACAAAGTGAGTAAAATCCGAAAAGAAAGATGGCAAATTGATAGAATGACGAATCAATATCCATGTATTTCTGACTTATGCGACTACGTTAGATACCACTGGGACTAGTGGGAGCTAGACTGCAGTGTCGGTTTCTGCCGCTCAAACCATGTGGGATTAACGTTGGACGTGTAGCTTATGGACATCTTCCGGACCCGGTGTTAGCTTTCATATTGTATTTCGCTTCGGGGCTCTTTGGCGCGCCAAGCTACGCTATATTGATGTAGGAACTTAAAGTTTTCTTCTACCAGGCGCTTTGCTAGGTAAATATGCTTGAGGGCAAAAATCGAATCGTGGCTCAAGAGCAGCGCCCCCAGTGGCAAGTCTTCAGAAATTTCAGACGAAAGGCGTTAATTGACATAACTGCGTTAATTGCGACCAGCATAATGGGACAAATTGAGACACACAAGGTCGCCATTTAACGATCTGTTCGATAAACTTTAAAATATCAAGGTAGCCAGCCATTTCTTTTCATAATAGCCAATTTATACGGACCTTTAGGGAAGTCATTCACCATTTCTCATAGTACCAACCGCGACGGTCGAGAGGTGCAGACTTCACTGCAAATTACGTGTACGATAGAGAAAATTAAAGGGTTTCAGATATAAAAAAATACAGATTTAGGCAAACGAAATTTACGAATGCAAAAAATCACGTTTCCCTTGGATCGTTAGTTCTGTGGCACAGTTCCTTGAGTCGTTAACGGTGCCTCATTAGTACACTCTAGTTCTTCTCATTAATGTCGCTTCTTCAGAGCCAACAAAATTAATCTCAAATTTCCAATCTACCAAATTTGGCGAATTGAATGAAATGGAAACAAATCTAAGTACTATTCGCTAAGGGTATAAACATCCAAAATGGGATTTGACTTTGCGCTTACGAGTTACGAGACGAAGTGTGTGTTTTTTCCTTCTTTTTCCATCATTAATTTGACTTCCACAGATGTTTGAATGTGGCTAATGAGTGACCGTTGATTTGATGCTTTCTGGCCCTCACTTCATTACTTTTTGCTTCACTGTAACAAGCTGTTAAAAAATTCCGGACAATACCTCGTTACCGAGAGAAGAGATTAATTAGGAGCGGTTTATCATACTAGTTGCAGAGGCTCGCAGTCATCCCAAATTCGACCTAATCGCAGCTCATAACAACGGTTATTGTTGAGGCCAGCATGAGCTAATTAGTTTCAGTAAAACTGTATTGTTCGCAAACAACTCGTTCTGTGTTTATGTCCATTCTCCGTGCCCTTCTAATTACGGGCCTTTGACAAACCCTATTCAAACAGCCGAACCACTTAGTGACGAAGAGCCATACATCCCACACAATTCCCCTTTCCATCTCACTTCTTTTACTTTCATAATTTATGTTTTTCTTCAATCTTTCCCTCCTCCAAGCGCCCAAAGCTCTATCAGAGGTATTAACGGAGAATAGGATTGGAGGAATATTTCGTCATTGAGCGTTTTTCCCCGCTCCAACTTTAGAGCTACGTAATTGCGTAGTAAGACCTTAACGAGTTCTCATTTAGTAGCTGGAACAATTACGACTTGATTAGGAATTCTAACGAGGTTCGTGGCGAATCGCGTAGCTCGCTTATTATCGACGGGAGGAGACGTTCCCTCCTGTACCAATTTACCCTTACCTTCCAGAAATAGCACTACAATCACAAGATCGTGATGTGACAGGGCTTATAATAAAGTAGTGAAAACTAACTATCGCGGCAGTGTGATTTTTTTAAAGCCAAGAACCCGAAAAAATTACATCATTAAGAGTTGTCCAGAGACAAACAAAACTTAGAATAATCTGGGTAGACACGTAGGGGTCAGAGGTCACGCGGTCTACATCGTAACGAAGCCAATAAAGCATAGCAATCAGAAAATTTATCGAGAAAAATCGAAGACGATAATTCAAAAAGAATATGACCTGCCGTAAACGGAGAAGTCATCTCCCAAACTACAGCTTAAGACGAATTAGTGAAATGAAGTTAATTTGGGTTTGTTAAAATACTACCGTAAGCTGACTGTGATGATAACGTGATATACCCGTTCGCAATGAAGTTCTGTCGCTTTGGTGGTCTTCAGTCGTCTTCAAGGAGCCGCCGTATTTTCTGTGATCGTGTGATTTTGCGTGAAAATTCACGCTTGGTTGTAAAGTCGTGAAGATGAGCACCCTTTACAATCAAAACCCTTTCAAAGACAGCGTGACCGATTCAATATTGATTGATCGATTTTTTTGGTAATATTCAATCAAGATAACGGGACCAAACACACAGTTAGCACGAATCAAGGTAATAGTATATGTCTTACCTGGCGTTGCCGAACTGAAGCCAGTAACCGCCGGCTCCATTTTTTGTTCAAGATTTAAAGAAAAATCTCTCTCTTGTTTGGGAGTGGTGTTATTTTGGAAAGCTTCTTGCACGAGCACGTGTTTTCACTTGCTTGTACTTCGTTAGTGTGATCTACCGTCACCTATCGTATGTAATTTACTTTCTTCGTTTCATTAAATTGGACGATTCCATTTCATGATAGGGATGACGTAAACTAATAAGTTAGTGTCGGAATATCGTATTTCCATCAATTTCACATTCTCCAATTACTATAATACTTGTGTTTCTGATATGTAGCTGTGCTTGCACGACACGGTTTCTACTCGTACGCTATCAAATTAATATACCAATTCATATTTCATATATCTATATTTACTAATGGCGTACAAAATGAGAGTTATATTTTTTGATAAAGACGACAACTGACGATGACAATAATGGTGATTGGGTGTGGATGGTGGTAGCGGTGATTGGGTGTGGATGGTGGTAGCGGTGATGATGGTGGTGGTATGGGGGTTGTGATGGTGATGGTGATGGTGGTGGTAGTGGCGGCGGCGACAACGGCGGTAGCGATGATGAGGATGGTGATGATAATGATAATGAAAAATGATTTTTGATAGATTTTTTTTGTAATGGAAACGACGTTTTCGGATTAAAAAAAAAATATATGTGTGTTTGTTTGTTTGTTTGTTTGTTTGTGTTTGTGTTTGTTTGTTTGTTTGCTTGTTTGTTTGTGTGTATGTTGGTGTGTACGTGTATGTTGTGTGCCACGTTGTGGTGTGTGTATGTTGGTGTGTGTGCGTGTTGTGTGTGCATGTTGTGTGTGTATGTGTATGTGCATGCATGCGTGTGTGTGTGTGTGTGTGTGTGTGTGTGTGTGTGTGTGTGTGTGTAATTATAAGAGTACTACCCCTCCCCTGCCCCAAGACGCCCCCATTCTTTCCCCCTCATTAAGTTCTGTATACTCGGTCTCCCACAACGTTGATCGTGACTAGAGGAAGACAAATCCTCATAGTGGGTAATCATTTGAGATAAAGCTTAGGGTTTTTTTTTCAGTTAGTACGCCCTATTAGTCGTACGTCGTCACCAGATAATTGCACCTTGTCAAATCAACACTACCCAGCATGCGTTGCTAAGTTCTTCACTAGGCACTGATATACTCAGAAACATCGCAAATACAAAATTAGATCTCAGATTTCTACGATGCTCCGTACATAATGAGTCTGAAATTCGACCATACTTCGCAAATAAGGTGCCGAGGGTAGATTTTAATTGACATTGTGTGGGGCTTCGTAGGGATCTTTCCTGGTAATCTCAGTTTTAAAATAAGGAACACACACTTTCACTACTCTAATCATACCATGATACTCAATCTGTAATAACCATGACAATCAAGCCAACACATTAATAATCAAATTAATGATTTGATAATTGAATTTATCTACACTATTTATATCGTGCAACTATTTATACATCTAGATAAGAGTTTGAAATGTGGGCTAATTGCTGAAGAAATGGAATTCAATGAGGAGTATACTATCTGTAGTGATTCAACTGAAATTAATGATGTAAAACGGCAATGAAAACAACAGGATTTCAGCGTTCCTCTGATGATGCGATATATCTATTTATCTATTTATTTATTTAACCCTACTCAAGTTTAGCTGAAAAGAAAGCTAACTATAAATGTTTACATAGTCAGAATTGACATCGACCTACATCATATCCTTTTAATACTGATTAGTAGAATAGAAAACTGATACAGACCCTAGACCTGATACACACACAACCCTTGACCTGATACAGATACAACCTACAGATACAACACTAGATCTGATACAGATACAACCTACAGACACAACCCTAGATCTGATACAGATACAACCTACAGATACAACCCTAGATCTGATACATATACAACCCTAGATCTGATACAGATACAACCCTAGATCTGATACAGATACAACCTACAGATACAACCCTAGATTTGATACAGATACAACCCTAGATCTGATACATATACAACCCTAGATCTGATACATATACAACACTAGATCTGATACAGATACAACCCTAGATCTGATACAGATACAACCTACAGATACAACCCTAGATCTGATACATATACAACCCTAGATCTGATACAGATACAACCCTAGATCTGATACAGATACAACCTACAGATACAACCCTAGATCTGATACAGATACAACCCTAGATCTGATACAGATACAACCCTAGATCTGATACATATACAACACTAGATCTGATACAGATACAACACTAGATCTGACACAGATACAACCTACAGATACAACCTACAGATACAACACTAGATCTGATACAGATACAACACTAGATCTGACACAGATACAACACTAGATCTGATACAGATACAACCTACAGATACAACCCTAGATCTGATACAGATACAACTTAAATCTACTACAGATACAAGCCTAGATCTGGAAACTATACTATGGAAACGATCTTGGAATGGAGAACTTGCTGCTCCGCCATCTTGCATGGTGCATCATGGGAAATATGATATCAAGCCATTGACTAATATGAATCAATCAATGTTGAAAAGAACGTCACGTGATTTATAATCACGAATACTTTAGTCTTAGTAAATAAGAACCTTGCAGAATCGGAGGGCTTCCCCCCCCCCCCCCCAGTTTAGGTGCATGTACACAACACCAACAACTACACAGTCGTTTACAGCCACACATGCTCAGTTTGGTATATGGTCGCCATTATCCAAGTTCAAGGATATCTCAGACATGGCTTTGGAAGTAAGCAGATCAAGGAATGTAAACATAGATAGTTTTGATAATTTCATTTGCTCTTATACTTACTTGACCATTCTCAGTTTATACTATGGTTTTATGAAAACAAGTTTAACACGCTGCAGCATTTCTTTCTATATCTCGTGACAAAATCTCCTATCAGAAGTCATGAAATTGGAAATGCAAGGTATTGAAAATAGCAAATTATAAAAGTTAAGAGTATTCTATTCACATTCCTTTAATTTTCGTGAAATTGAGTTCTGTTTATATCTTTGTGTTGTGTTGTGTTGTGTTGTGTTGTGTTGTGTTGTGTTGTGTTGTGTTGTGTTGTGTTGTGTTGTGTTGTGTTGTTGTATTGTATTGTGTTGTGTTGTGTTGTGTTGTGTTGTGTTGTGTTGTGTTGTGTTGTGTTGTGTTGTGCTGTGCTGTGCTGTGTTGTGCTGTGTAACTGGAATTAAACTGTCCTAGAATAATTTGTCGGCAACTCTTTCACATAAAATCACGAGATTATATACATCACCATTGTAGATAATTGAACAAACTACAAGTGTCTGTGGTCATCGTGGAAGTAGTAAACACTTCAGATTTATAAAATCACCTTTGTTGTGTTCAAGTTGCTGGCCACGTTTGAACTTAAATTACAAGTTGTATTCTACGATGAAATGAATGTGAGCCTAAGCATAGAGCCTCCACCAACGGCCTAACCTACCAGTACAACTTCTTTCTTCAACATCATTAGAAAGACGGTTATTTGGAAATTAGAAATGATCATACTTTTTTTTTATTTCTATTTGTTAGTTTGAAAAGGTAAGAATCGTTTAACAGACTAATAGGTGTTCAATTTGTGTAAGCTTCCTTTAGAGTTGTACAACCCTTTGTAAACACGACTTAATAGCGGAATCGTCCTTGAGTATTGTGGACTATACCTGGGGGAGGGTGTTACTGCTAAATCTCAACTGACAATCGCTATGGTTCGTCGACTGGTGACAAAAACCGGGAGTACAGCTATACCAATAATCCCCAGGGGGTCCATTGCTTTGCCGGTCGGGAAGAGCCCACAAAGCGTTTAGACAAAAGTGAACTTTATTTTAGAGATCATCACTGCCCAGTAAACACAAATTAATGGTGACGGACAAGCAGCTGAAAGACATTGACAACTCAAGAGTGAATGTAACACTAATGATGAAGATACCCGTATCATGCGTGCGCAGCTGAGTGACATCACTGGTAATGCGATCTTACGTACTTCAAACATAACTAATCTCTTCGGCTTAGAGTACAGGTATTAATGCATTTTACAATCGGTTCTAATGACTCGTTAGAAGTAACAAACATAATATCGTTACTTAATGTTCCATATTAAGTATATTTCCAAATAATGTACAAACTGACTATTTTTTACAGAAAAAAAAATGAACAAACCGCAAGGCATCCTCAGCTTAAATCCACCATTAATAAAACAATGTGTTTGTGTGGTTGGGGATTATTTTCCCCTGGCCCTGAGGCGGGTCCATCAACATTTCAGCCTTTTAGTTGGTTAGTAAGTTGGCCAACGGTTGATGATATGGAAGGGCGCCTACACGTGTGGTAAAGAAAGGAACATGGGGTGTTTTTCATCCCCAAAGTCGCTAAATTATCATTTCAGTCAATCCACATCATATAAAAGTGAACTTTTAACGACTAATTTTTATGATATGCTGAGTAAGATGTTATTTTCATCGGTAATCAACTCTTGTTGTTGCACATTCCGAACTAATCTTAAATCTCTCCAACATTTACCTCAGGGGTTATCTATTTACAGTAGTCATTTTCAGTGAATACATAGACCTACCCGAGACATGTAGTGCCATTTTGTGGGTTTACAATCCATGTCGCCACCTACACTCACAGTCTTTTTATTTAAGAACTTTCGGACGCTGTCGAACAAGACACTCAAGGCGTCAGAAAGGTCACCAACACGTGGGAAAAATGCAATCAAACTCCACAGGTTGACAGTATTTGTCAGGGAGTCTTTGTAGAGCGAAGTAAAAATCACAGGCAGTAATGAGGCGTTGTCATACTAGTAGTCAGAGCCTCTTTACGAGTAAGCCTTATTTCAACAATAATGATAATTGTATGACATGTTTTTATGGGGTTCAATTAGTGAATCCCTTGATGCCGACAATACACGTCCACCTCAAACAACTTTAGGGCATGCATTGTTCACTGTAGATTTAGTGCCACTATGGTCCCTTAACAAATACTTGATGTCATTCACACATACCTATTGAGAAGGTAGTCAGACAATCACCCTGTTTTACGAACTCAATTAAAGGGACTTGGTAATTGGGCATTGTGTTTGAAGTCTACGTTCCACCAATTTAATGAGATAATGAACAGATAACGGGTAATTGGTAATTTGCATAACAATGAGTATAAAACGTTCTCTTTTAGCTATACCACTAATCGTCTAGTTAGAGGAAACCATGTGAATAGAAAACGTTTTTGAAAAGAATCGACCCAGGTAATTAGTCGATCAGTACTGGCGAGTCTTAATAAATTTAAAGATCATCAAAATGTATCAGAAAAATCATATTATTATAAATATGTATGATTATACCACCATTCATAACGCATTTCAAAAACTAGGCTCGCACTTCGAGTACACCTCAGAATATGGTTGTGTGTGCAAGCGCCCTCTACGATATAAGCTTATGAAGATCCCTATTTGGTATTGTAGAGTCATGATGATCGCTATATTTATATAATTTAATAATTACTATTATTATCATTCATACTTCTCTTATATAAATCATTAGTTATGTATGGCGATGCAGAAAGCAAAAATGGAGAGGTCAAAATCATTCTAAAACACGAGCACATTGATTAACTAAGTTATTTATTTTTCAACCAAATCGTGACCTCAAATCGTGGCCTCAAAAACGACATTTACTAGTAGTCATAGTTTGTACATATATGAGAATTTTGATCCACCCTGTTACTATAGTAACCATAAACATTTCATTGCAATCATTTTAGTGGGCGTTTAAATGAGAGACTCAAGAAGACATTAGGGATATGCTATTAATAAAGTTGCTCACAAATCAAAGGGAATATTGTGTTATAGAACACAGTTGGTTAGTTCTTCTAGTAACGTTGAGTAGGTGATGTGAACAGTTTCTGATAATTGGCCAAAATATATAGTTTAAGTTATGTCTAATAGCGTTTCAACAAATTATGACGTCATCAATACGTTGAAAATAATTTTTGTTTCTGTTACGCAATGTTTTACTTGTAACCTAGCAACCGAACACTTTATGAATCAGTGTAATGTTACAAATAGAATAATGAATTTTTCACTTAAAGGAAGATATTAAATCATAAATAGCAATTCATACCAATAATATTAAATCATAAATAGCAATCCATACCAATAATATCATTTTTGAAATTAAACAGTTTAACACTTTTATGCACAACAAACCTTTTATTCACAACATGTTCTCAGATCACGTCTCGTATAAAACCCTTCTCTCTCTTTTTGCCACCAACCATTACAGCATTTGACGTTAGTTAAGTGTAGCAATGAAACCATCAATGCGTTGGTTCTATATATCTATCGCAATCTACAGAGAACACTTGTATATACTTATACAATAACAGCCCAAATCTGACAGACTTTTGGTCATTACTATTGACCAGCACATCTTACTTGGAAAGACCACATAAACAAGGTATCAAGACAAACAAGTACAATTATTGCCCTACTGTGTAGAATATGTTGTTACTTGCCAACTGAAATCTGTATAATGTTTTGCAAAGTCTTCATTCAACCACACATTGAATACTGTAATACTGTCTGTGGTAACTCTTGCAATATTGTACGAATTACGGATTGATTAGATTGATTATGGATGCCCCCAGAACTGCTCCATCTCCACCACTTTTTAACGGATGCAGAATTATGACCACACAAGAAAGAGTCAAATACAGAACAAGTTGCCTTGTTTACAAAGCACTTAACAATTTGACAACTCAATATATTTCAGACATATTTACTAGGACCAATAATGTATCATCCCACAGTACCAGACTCAGCAGCCAAAATAATATTCTATATGTCTCCACAACCATATTAATGACAATGTCCAGAGAATTAAGACATGCTGGTGCACTTTTAATAAGCTTACTTAAAAAATATTTAAGACTAATTTATAGAAGCATAGTTTAAATGAGTGTTTCTGTCAGTTTTATCGATCCTGTGTATTGTATTTGTCTTACATTTGTATTTCTGTGTGTGTTTTACTTGCCTTGTTTTTGTTGCCTTTTAGAGGGCCCGGAGAAGACTAGCTTTTAGCTAACCAGGTTATCTGTGATTTTTTAACCCTCTTTAAATAAAGTTTAAAGATATAAATAAATAAATAAATAAATAAATAAATAAATATATAAATACATACTGAACTGAGAGTAGATAGACAAGGAGCTCGCCCAAACGTCAAGGTTAAACATTATAATCGATAGGTCGCTAACTCACAGAATAAAGGACTATGTACTTATCATTCCTCCGTCTTGCACAGACTATACAATTATATTTTTTAAAACGTGTTTTGTCATGAACTGTACGCGTGTAACTCCGCCTTCACCACTCTTCTCCTGCGTGAAGGGCGTGGTTGACCTATGGGTGAGGGCGCCCAGATTTGACGTACGTACCTCACAGAATACATCGTTTGTGAAATAATTGACTGCATAGAATATTCAGTCAAATTCTTGTAAAAGCGCTATTGAATGTGGTCGGAAATATTATTATTGACCTTCTCTTAAAACCGAGACGTTGACACTTGCGTCACATTTAGTTGAAATTCTGGTTCCTAAGAGCGCCACCAGCGGTCAAAGTGTATAGTTTTCTCTTTCTAAGAACTGAACTAAACATAGTATGAAAAAGATATAAAACTTAAAATTTGAATATTCCGAGTAGTAGTGTAAATGTTATTTGTCACGTTTAAATTGATCTTAAATTAATACATTGCATCGATAATCATGAACCAATCACCTTCGTGAAATTATACTGACATATAATCAATGACACATAAGCTAGCTTTGGTTACCTAGAAGGCCATCCTTCCAATCGGCCAGTGACGCATTCATTATTAATCCCATCGCCCTTAATGTGTGAACAGTCCCACTTTAGCCAATGACCCATGGTGATAATATTTGAACAGGGGAAGGGTTACATTTTAGATAAAGAAAATTGGGGGAGGGTCACTTTTTAGCACAACGGACTGGGGGAAGGGTCACACTTTATGCCACGGACTACTGGGCATGATTCCCAAAGTCCCCTCCCCCTTGTAATTACTGAAGGCCCCCTTACAACGTTTAGCAAGAACTTAAAGTTCTTGTGGCACGTTGAGGGCGCTCTTGTAGGGAGCAGTACAAGTGAATGACGATTGTCTTTTAGCATAGACCCTACCGGGTCTATGCTTTTAGCGACTTCAAATAGCTCTGTCACCATGGGGCGCCATCAACGTTCTGTTTTGATGCGTTGCGTTTGTAATTTAGGTATAAATTTCAGTCACACAGTGTTGCTGATTTTATTTGAGTCTACTTTTGCTTTTATCAGTTTCCCTTTTCACAAGTAAATTTACATGTGTGTAGATTACCAGATAACTCATTCGTGTGCCTCATTTTTGGCCACGTGTAAGATAATAACAGGTGCCTACGGTTTTCCAGCGCTTTGTTTTTACCTAAAGAGAAGGTTTTTCTTTTATCTCTAGTTTATAGTGCAAAGCCAAGCGAGGGTTGACATTGTCACCCAGATGCGACAACAATATTTTCGTAATCACTTTTTACCTTCTCCAAGGAAGGCTTTATATTGGGGATGAAAAGTCTGTGTGTGTGTGTGTGTGTGTGTGTGTGTGTGTGTGTGTGTGTGTGTGTGTCTGTGTGTGTCTGTGTCTCTCTGTGTGTCTGTATCACCATTTACTAAAAAAAACGACTGGCTTATGTGAAACGAATTGGTACACATATTCTTTATGTTAATGGCTAGAACTGATTAGGCTTTGGTAAACATGGCATGAATATTAATGAGTGATGTACGTAATTTAAGTTTTCGCTAATTAGGTTATATATCACATGGCACAACTGAAAATTGTTGGAAACTCTTGTTATGGTTTGACCTATTCCAATTTGAATATTGATGACTCAACAAGCTAAATGTTGGGTTGCTTGTATTAAAAGGTATGTATATCGATCGAAATATATATTGATAAGTTTCTGTCCAGATTTGATTTTTAGATTTCAAGAAACCAAGCAAGCCATGGAATTAACTTCACTGTGGCATGCATTATGAAATTCTTGAACTGAGTGTTACATGTGTATGTGTATGTGTATGTGAATGTGTATCTGTATCTGCATCTGCATCTGCATCTGTACCTGTACCTGTACCTGTACCTGTATCTGTATCTGTACCTGTATCTGTACCTGCATCTGCATCTGTATTTGTATTTGTATTTGTATTTGTATCTGTATCTGCATCTGTATCGGTATCTGTATCTGCATTTAAATTTGCATCTGTATCTGTATCTGTACCTGTACCTGTATCTATATCTGTATCTGTATCTGTATCAATATCTGTATCTGTATATGTATCTGTATCTGCATCTGCATCACTGCATCTGTATCTGTATCTGTATCTGTATCTGTATATGTATCTGTATCTGTATCTGTACCCGAACCAGTACCTGTACCTGTACCTGTACCTGTACCCGTACCTGTACCCGTGTCTGTATCTGCATCTGAATCTGTATCTGTATCTGTATCTGTATCTGCATCTGAATCTGTATCTGTATCTGTATCTGTATCTGTACCTGTACCCGAACCTGTACCTGTACCTGCATCTGAACCTGTATCTGTATCTGCATTTGTATCTACATCTGCATGCATCTGCATCTGTTTCTGTATCTGTATCCGTATCTGTATCTGTACCCGAACCAGTACCTGTACGTGTATCTGTATCTGCATCTGCATCTGCAACTGTATCTGTACCCGTACCCGAACCTGTACCTGTATATGTATATGTATCTGCATCTGTATCTGTATCTGTATCTGTGTCTGTATCTGTATCTGTATCTGTATCTGTATCTGTATCTGTATCAGTACCCGTACCCGAACCTATACATGTATATATGTACCTATACATGTACATGTATATGTATCTGCATCTGCATCTGTATCTGTACCCGTACCCGAACCTGTACCTGTATATGTACCTGTACATGTACATGTATCTGCATCTGCATCTGCATCTGCATCTGTATCTGCACCTGTACCTGTACCTGTACCTGTACCTGTATCTGTATCTGCATCTGTATCTGCATCTGTGTCTGTGTCTGTATCTGTATCTGTATCTGTATCTGTATCTGTACCTGTACCCGAACCTGTACCTGTACCTGTACCTGCATCTGTATCTGTACCTGTACCTGCATCTGCATCTGCATCTGTATATGCATATGTATCTGTATCTGCATCTGCATCTGCATCTGCAACTGTATCTGTACCCGTACCCGAACCTGTACCTGTATATGTATATGTATCTGCATCTGCATCTGTATCTGTATCTGTATCTGTATCTGTACCTGTATCAGTACCCGTACCCGAACCTATACATGTATATATGTACCTATACATGTACATGTATATGTATCTGCATCTGCATCTGTATCTGTACCCGTACCCGAACCTGTACCTGTATATGTACCTGTACATGTACATGTATCTGCATCTGCATCTGCATCTGCATCTGTATCTGTATCTGCATCTGTACCTGTACCTGTACCTGTATCTGTATCTGCATCTGTATCTGTATCTGTATCTGTGTCTGTGTCTGTATCTGTATCTGTATCTGTATCTGTACCTGTATCTGTATCTGTACCTGTACCCGAACCTGTACCTGTACCTGTACCTGCATCTGTATCTGTACCTGTACCTGCATCTGCATCTGTATCTGCATATGTATCTGTATCTGTATCTGTATCTGTATCTGTACCTGTACCCGAACCTGTACCTGTACCTGCATCTGTATCTGTACCTGTACCTGCATCTGTATCTGCATCTGCATCTGCATCTGCATCTGCATCTGCATCTGCATCTGTATCTGTATCTGTATCTGTATCTGTATCTGTATCTGTATCAATACGTCGAATGACCAGATAACTGGTATGCGATTGACGGACAGAGATGGCACCTTTAACTACACTATCGTCAAGATTGTTCCCGTCTATTAGTGTTCGTGGGAAGAATGAGTTTTTGAAGATACCTGTATCACAGTTTGGTATCTAATAGCTACGAGAATTGTTTATAGCATCCATCCCACCAAACACCACGAAATACCATAGGCCAAAAGACACCCATTAGGCCTGTCGCTACATTGTATTTTCAACATAAATAATAAGTTAGTCTGAATTCGAAACCACCTTCGTGTGTGGACTCGATCCGGGGTGTCTCTTCATTGCTCGTTGACATGGCACCAAGCTAACATAACATTCAATTTAGGACAAGCAGCACTGTATTGTGGTCTCTTAAATATGTTGATGTTATAACACAGTAAAGGGGTCAAAATCCAGTAATAATAATTCGTTTTAAGAAAATAAAATGAAATAAAAAAAAATATTTCGAAAAACAATATGATGAAAATGATTGCATCTTGACAAATGGATGGGTTTCAAATATATCCACGTGCTGCTATTTGTTTGTTTGTTTGTTAAGTATGTTGTTTGTTTTCTTGAAGTTGACTATATTCCTCTCAAATCGCGTCTATTCTTACGACAGCGTTTAATTAGATTGACAACTGATTTATTTGGTTATAGTCAATTTAATTCATAAGTAATATTTCCGCTCCTAAAGTGTAATTTGGTTCAAACAGCTACAAATCATGAACACAATATTGAATGCCCCCTTTTCAGAACTTTAGGTTTTTCAACTCGGCTTTCTGCCCCTTTCATGTCAGGGATATCGGGTATATAGTCCACATACCAAACTATGACGGATGATCTCCATCTGCTGTCTCACTCACAATAGGGTATTGACCTAAAATATCTATTTACCGCGAAGTTTGCTTTTTTTGACCGGTTTTGGTCAAGGTTATGTAGTTCATGCCTCTAAGTTCAGGGTCAAGAAAATCGCAAACAGATATCGATATCGAGATGATTGTCCAATAAAGCTACCCGGAGTCATACAATTGGTGTTAAGAGAATTAAATAGACAGACAGACAGACAGACAGACAGACAGACAGACAGACAGACAGACAGACAGACAGACAGACTCTGATAGAGAGACAGGAAGGTGAAAGGGGAAGGTAAAGATGGAGTATTATGAATCATATAAACAATATCTAGTGCGAATGGGTGCGGGGTAGTATGATGGTAATTATATACGATGTAGGCCTAGATCCAGGCTTCGTCAAAAAGAGGCCTACTATTTCATAAGTCATTGACACTTGTTTTTCCGTCTTATTATGACCCCACTTCCTGTTGAAGTGATACCCGAATGGTTACAAAAGTGTTCATTCTACGAAATAGCTCTAGATCTATGACCTCTAAAGTGTTCAATTCAACGAAATGATATGGTGACGTATGCATACAAACAGGTGCACTTTCCATTGTGTGATATGGGAGCCTTCGGAGGGAGGGTGGGGGAAATCAAACCAAGTCTGTGGCGTAAATTGTGACCTTCCTGTTTCTAACATGTGATCACCTCAATTTACATTTACTAAAACATGACCCTGCAGTCCCTGTTAAAATACTTTAACAACATTAGGCTAAAATACTGACATGTGAAAAGAGTCAGGAGTCTAAGAATCAATGGTAAGGACTTAATCCCATCGCTGCCACCACAATAGTAATTTGAAATACACCAATGTTGTTTCCCACTACTACGTACAGCAGCAGTGATCATAGTGAATTATGTGAAGGCATTGTACTAGTTAATTCCCACGTTTGGATCTAGTTGGCTGAGCTGAAGGCTAGAATTCCCAAAGACTAGACTGGCACTCTGTCGATATTGTCCAGACCGAGGTCAACATTCCCTCTCATTATCTGTTCATTTTCACTCCTTCAATGAGACCCACTCTTCTCCTCACACCACAACTAATAACTAATCCGCTGTATGGTTGTCAGCAGCGATTTGTATTACTGATATGCTCTGATATTATGTGGTGGGATCTTGCAGCAGTGGAATGTGTATCTGGTGGCAGCGCTAGTAAAATCACATCATTCCAAATTAGATAATACAATGAGTCAAAGTAAAATGTATCACCCCGTCCATTTTCTGAAATATGGCACCCCTAATCCCCCCCCCTCCCCCGTAAATTACTTTGAAGGCTCCCTAATCAGCCAAGTCATCTTGTTTATCAGCCACCCAGGCAAGCAGCCTTATGGTGTAATAAATAGTGTATTGAATTTCGTAGCATTCATTTATTTTTGTCTCATGTAGTGACAAGTGTATGTATCTGTTTTATAACAGTCTTTGACATACTTTTGACAAATATTGTTCGTCAGATTATTGACATGTAGTTAATGTACATTTCTTATAAGGCTAGAAGGAGACTTTATGCCCACTTTTAAATGGCCCATATCTTTAAGAAGTGGTTGGGCAGGCGTAATGTGGACTTTGGTCATGTACTAAGTTATTTGGACTTTGGTCATGTACTAAGTCATTTTGACTTTGGTCATGTACTAAGTTATTTGGATTTTGGTCATGTACTAAGTCATTTGGATTTTGGTCATGTACTAAGTTATTTGGATTTTGGTAATGTACTAAGTTATTTGGATTTTGGTCATGTACTAAGTTATTTGGATTTTGGTCATGTACTAAGTTATTTGGATTTTGGTCATGTACTAAGTTATTTGGACTTTGGTCATGTACTAAGTTATTTGGACTTTGGTCATGTACTAAGTTATTTGGATTTTGGTAATGTACTAAGTTATTTGGATTTTGGTCATGTACTAAGTTATTTGGACTTTGGTAATGTACTAAGTTGTTTGGATTTTGGTAATGTACTAAGTTATTTGGATTTTGGTCATGTACTAAGTTATTTGGACTTTGGTAATGTACTAAGTTATTTGGATTTTGGTAATGTACTAAGTAATTTGGACTTTGGTCATGTACTAAGTTATTTGGATTTTGGTAATGTACTAAGTTATTTGGATTTTGGTCATGTACTAAGTTATTTGGACTTTGGTCATGTACTAAGTTATTTGGATTTTGGTCATGTACTAAGTTATTTGGATTTTGGTCATGTACTAAGTCATTTGGATTTTGGTCATGTACTAAGTTATTTGGATTTTGGTAATGTACTAAGTTATTTGGATTTTGGTCATGTACTAAGTTATTTGGATTTTGGTCATGTACTAAGTTATTTGGATTTTGGTCATGTACTAAGTTATTTGGATTTTGGTAATGTACTAAGTTATTTGGATTTTGGTAATGTACTAAGTTATTTGGATTTTGGTCATGTACTAAGTTATTTGGACTTTGGTCATGTACTAAGTTATTTGGATTTTGGTCATGTACTAAGTTATTTGGATTTTGGTCATGTACTAAGTTATTTGGACTTTGGTCATGTACTAAGTTATTTGGATTTTGGTAATGTACTAAGTTATTTGGATTTTGGTCATGTACAAAGATGGTATACTGTTAATTGATTGAAAAATAGCTATCTGGGTCAATCGTACCGGCTCGATCACTTAACTTTAAAAATCAATCGAGTCTTTCGTTTATACTAATTTCATGGCAAAATAAAAATCTATATCTTCCGTAAACCACAATCCGAGTAAGCTATTTTCTTTTTTAGAAACCATAATCACTTCTTTTAGTCGGTATTGGTACGAGCTGGATGCCGTGGTTGTCAAACAGTTAGTAAAACCTTGGAGGAATTATACTGTCAGTATAATTCCTCCATGGTCAAACATAGGTCGACACATACAGAACTGAACCTATATAACGCTGTAGATACATGACATGTATATGCAACGACTTTATTGTTGGTTCAAAATCCCCCAGTGACCCGAATTGTATGATCGCGTGATCTGGAATAGAATTGAAAACTTCAAGTCAGCGGTGTCGTGGTTGTCCAAAGTTCTGAATTCGATTATCAATCATTTGCTCAGATGGCAACCAAGGTTATCAGTCAGCTGTGTGCGATATGGTACTCATAAAAACAACAGCAAAAAACCATAGACAATGGATGGGGGTTGTTCATTTCAGCACAGGTACAATATCATCATCAACGTCTTGGATTAGCAATTTTTCTAAAGAGTCTGAATTTGACAAGTGGGGCGCCGACTGCTGAGTGTTCACTTGCCAAGGTCATCTTACATCACAGACACTTGAATAAATGTTTGAAAGTCATGACTTTAAGTTTTCTTAACTTTGTTGATAACCGGAACCCCCCAACATCAAAATGAACTATTCCGAAGAAGATAAACGTTGGTTTATCTCCGGGACTACAAAGCATCGTGTAACTCCTCGGTATGATAGAAGAAATCTGAACTGTAGTCTTTGAACGACGTACAGTACAATTTGAGATAACCGGGATTGCCGTTGATTCCACTGGACGGACAAAATATACTTTGCCAAAAAGTCGAGGTGTTGTCTGCGCGCCTAGGTTTCACTTTGTGTGTTGCTTCGGCAATATATATATTTACGACACTATGAGAATTTGTAGTTTGCTGCTTTTGGGATGTACGTCCCTGGTGTTGGCGAGACCCTCTCTGCGATCTTTACAACAGGATCAGAGTTGTGTCGTGAGTGAGTTACCAGTTCAAGAAGATTTTCATGTTGAACAGGTGAGAATCAAATTTCCTTCATTATTTTGTACATGCAAATAGGGGAACTGTGTCCAGACACAAACTGTGCCGCTTTCGTTTAAACCAAAGGGTTATGGTGGTCAAGTAATATTTTGAATCCCCGACAAACAACGTGTACTTCGGGCTATAATTACAAATCTCTATAATGGTTTGGTGACAGTATTGTACACATACTCTCTTAATTGACTGTGTAAAGATAATAATTAAAAGTGACGAGTACATGTTCCTCATAAAATATATTCCATGGATCCATTTTTTATTCCCATGTGATGACGTCACTTTAGAATTATAAACATTTACCTCCCGAAATCGAGTTTAAAATGACCTATGACCACTGGCTAAGACAGTGTAGGTAATCGCCAAGATCAGATTTGGCGATGTCAACTTTAGTGTTTTTATAATCGTTAATTTTTAACGGAGATGCAAAACGTTTGTCTACAAAGAACCGAATGTATGTGACATTTCAGAACTTCACGCAATATGTAGCAGGGCATGCATGCAACAGGTGACCAGTATGAAATAGAAATCACAGATATTCATGTATTATTGCTAAAATTGTTGTAATATTTTTAAAAGTACATGTTTATTTGTTGTCATACTTTCTCTTTCAAATCGGTCAAGTTTAAAGACCAGGCTGTATGTATCACACTGACATTTGAACTTGTCGAATACACTATTTGAAATACTTCAAAATGCCAAATACGAAAAACACGATTTGAAGCTAGCCTAGCCTGGCTTGATACAACATATTTTAAAGCCTTAAATGGCGCGTAATTCATATCAGAATTAGTATAGCATTGTTTGAGTCAAATACATCATCTTAATTCTGGTCTGAAGTAGTCAAATACGTCATCTTAATTCTGGTCTGAATTAGTCAAATACGTCATCTTAATTCTGGTCTGTAATGATACATTTATAAGTTGATATTGAGGATGACGTCGTCCAAATTATACCATCACGTTTACTGTGAGGTTGTAGTCGATTTGTACTTTGTGAAGATGCTAATTAACTTAAATTGAATGGGCCAGATCTGAATTTGTTTATTTTTTATTTTCCCTGATGGTGAAGAATTACAAATGTTATTTTACTAACTTACTATTATTACTAGTAGCATTTAGATCTTTAAAAACAGCTTGGCAAACTAATTGAATAAACTTGACATCACAATAAGGTCGTTATCGGACATAAAATTGCATAACTGAATATGATACTAGAGGAATATTTTTAGGAGTATTTCAATATTAAAAGCTGGGTTTATGCCTAGTACCTGTTTTAATATGTAGTTTTTGCTGCATATTTACAAGGTACTCGGAACATACTTGGCCACCACTTGCAATTAATTGAACTCAAATCTGGTATCAATATATAATTTATAAACGATGACGTAATTCATACGTATCAAACATGGTCAAAGAATCCCTACTAGGCAATTTACTGTTTTAACAATGCCAGACAATCGCGACAATTGTAATGTTAGCGAAAAGCACGCGTCGACATTAAAATCATTTTAAAATAGTATTTTCACTTGAGTAAAAAGTTTATGCACTCAGCCTGTGCCTCTTTAATGTTTATATTACATTTGATTTCTAAAGTCCTCCCTTCCTTTAAAGCTGTGTCTATTAGACGTGTGTCTTGTGATGTATCTTGATCTATCTAGTCTTCATACAAATTTATCAATTTTCAAGGTTTCTATGATCATTAGACCAGTTTACCGAACACTGTGAATAAGCTTTGATCTTTTCTGAGCATGGTACCTTTCTTAGTTCCATATGTTAATATACAACACATAGATAGCTATAAAAACGGTATAGAAAGTGTTCGTTCGTTCATACATTTAAAATTAGTCAACGGATCAAAGGTTATTCAACGACAAAATAGTGTTACAATAGTAAGGGTACATTGAACATGGTTTGCGTTCCAAACTTTAGATAGATTTGGACAAAGTGACAAGTAAGTTACTTGTCATTGATTTGGATTTGTCAAGTAATGGAGGTGGTTACTTTAATGCTTCGACCACGGCGTCGTCAGTGTGTCGTCCACTACAATGACAACAACCACTAAGTTATAACTAAGATATTGATATTGACATTGTAAACTATTGAGTTTTGGCACTGGGTCAATATATGAAGTGGATGTTATTATCTATTAATAGAAGTGATTGTTGTCAACCTAGACCTTTGTTCCATATCACAAGGGTACAAGTAATGTCGTTGTTAAAATCACATGACACCACGGGGAGTCATGATGGTAGACTTGTATTGGCTTGTAATCGGCACGGTGCTGGCTTACTTTCTTGCTCCTGCCATTTCCTTATGTACAAACGTTTGCAATTTTCATATCAGACACTAGAAAGCTAAAGTCACTGGCCTTATGTACAAACGTTTGCAATTGTCATATCAGACACTAGAAAGCTATTAGTCACTGGCCTTATGTACAAATGTTTACAATTGTCATATCAGACACTAGAAAGCTATTAGTCATTGGCCTTATGTACAAACGTTTGCAATTGTCATATCAGACACTAGAAAGCTATTAGTCACTGGCCTTATGTACAAATGTTTACAATTGTCATATCAGACACTAGAAAGCTATAGTCACTGGCCTTATGTACAAATGTTTACAATTGTCATATCAGACACTAGAAAGTTATAGTCACTGGCCTTATGTACAAATGTTTACAATTGTCATATCAGACACTAGAAAGCTATAGTCACTGGCCTTATGTACAAACGTTTGCAAGTGTCATATCAGACACTAGAAAGCTAAAGTCATACAAAATGATAATCTAATACAAAATACATGATGAATAAGAAAATGAAGTTAAAATAACTAAATACATAAATAAATTATTGGTTTCTGTCACGAAATCGAAATGCTAGATAAAGATACATAGCGAGATTTCTTTGTGTGTTTATGGTCTTCATGAGTGTTACAAATTTGTCATAACGTGGTTGTCTATAAAATGCTGAAATGTATTTCTATCTTTTGTCTGTGTACAGGGGACAACAAAGTGAGAGGTAGTATTCGTCTTCAAGTACTGTTTTACAATGTTCACGGAATCTTTGGTCTCTCTGTGTATTACATTTCCTGTCTGTTTCTATGTGCAGGTTATGAGCAGAAACTGAATTTACAAAGTACATATCGTAGATACGGTCTGTCAATATTTGATAAATAGCTCTCCATGCCAAGGGACGTCTTAAATGAATAATAATTTACAAGTTTTCGACTCTCTCTCTCTCTCTCTCTCTCTCTCTCTCTCTCTCTCTCTCTCTCTCTCTCTCTCTCTCTCTCTCTCTCTCTCTCTCTCTCTCTCTCTCTCTCTCTCTCTCTCTCTCTCTCTCTCTTGTATTGGTTGCCCATTTCTGTGCGTCAATTTTTTTTACAACGTTGAGAAAATATGTTAAGAAACATGTGTTCGTCTCCCACCCCTGTAGATACCAGGCCTCCCCGAAACCATACGTATACAAAGGATTTTTGACTGAGGTTGTGGTGGGTTGTTTTCAGATTTACCGAGTTGGTATTGGTAGCAGTGATAAATATATCTACCGAGGTATAATTTCAATATGTACAATCAGTACTTAACAATACGTCTAAAAAAGTTTACTTTCAATTAATAGCGCCCTGTTTCCCCACTTACAGCAAACTAGAGACTATGTTGCCTACTTGTAGGGAGAATCTACAGAATCCATTGTGTACCCTTTCAATATCTTTTGCTTAATGAAATCCCCATATCTCACTGCCATACAGTAAGATAGGTAAAATTTTTGTATCGAAAATTGTAAATAAAATATCAAGTGTCAAATTCGACTTAGACATCTTTTCAGTCCAAAAAGGCAAGATGCTAGATTAGCAATGTTCTGTTTCGCCAGAAACCACACACTAAAAGATGAAAAAAATAACACCAAGATAATAATTTGTAAAAAGAACCAATGTTCATACGTTTTCAATATTCCTTCTTTCCTGAATACAATTATTTTGGTTTTTAGAAATGTTAACTTTATGTTTCCAAGTTTTTAAAAAACATGGAGAGTTTGTTCAACGATCGCTGAAGTTCAATCACACTGCTACTAAAAAGGCAAACGGATCATCTGCATATAATAAGAAGTAGAGTTGTACAACACCAATATAGACACCAGAGTAAATATGTGTAACATACCGTGGCCGATGACGACAAATCGGTCTTCTAATTTAAGTGTCGGTCTTCTAATTCAAGTGTCGGTCTCCTAGTTCAAGTGTCGGTCTTCTAGTTCAAGTGTCGGTCTTCTAACTCCGTAACCGACACTTGAACTAGAAGACCGACACTTGAATTAGAAGACCGACACTTGAACTAGAAGACCGATTTGTCGTCATCGGCCACGGTAGTAACATGCCATTTATAAAAAACAACAACAGAATAATAAAGGTGAAATTGTTGTAAGCCAGTACTACATGCAAACAATTCAGTAAGTCCCGTGGGTGTTTTTACACAAGCAGTATCCTTCCCATACATTGAGTGCAGAGTCTTAAATATTTTCCCGCGCATACCAACTTTGGCAAGTTTATCGAACAAAGCATAATGATTTACCTTGGCCCTGTCGAACGCTTTCTCGAAGTCGATAAAAGCACGATATAATATTCCTCTAGAATATGACAGATATTTGATAATGATGCTCAGGATGAAAATACTATCCACAGTTCTGTACCCTTTCTTAAAATCAGATTGTTTTTCGGCACTTTTACAATATATATCAAACCGTGTTTATATTCTGACACAAAATTAGAGTAAAAATCTCGCCAAGTACAGAGATTAGGGTTATGCTTCTATAGTCGTTATTCAAAAAATATATTGCTATTCATAACACCTGACATTGAATACCGTTCATTGTGATCTATGGTCATACTATCACCAACATTCACCTTCGATGATAAATAGTCACCTTTGCTGACATTTCCGCTCATTTGATGAGATAAGGATATCCTCAATGATGTAAGACCTAGCCTTGTTTGTTTTACAACACTTTGATATCTATGGTGGTATCTACCGTAGCATCTGATATCGTCATTAGTAATTTGGTTCCGATGCACAATGTATAAATACTGACCGGATATTGACGATATTGTTATCTTTCCGGTCAGGACAAAAGCTAGCTAGATAGGTAGATCAATATCAAAATACCACCTGTCACCTGACTGTAAGTTTGAAAGTATGGCAAACTGTATCATGACACGACCAAGGACAAACTATCAATCACATTGCTAATAAAAGACGATAGATACGAGAACAGACATAGAGATAAACGGACATAGAGCTATAGAGATCCGAGGTGGTACTAACCTCTATAGTGGTCTGAGGTGGTACTAACCTCTATAGTGGTCTGAGGTGGTACTAACCTCTATAGTAGTCTAAGGTGGTACTAACCTCTATAGAGATCCGAGGTGGTACTAACCTCTATAGTAGTCTAAGGTGGTACTAACCTCTATAGTGGTCTGAGGTGGTACTAACCTCTATAGTGGTCTGAGGTGGTACTAACCTCTATAGTGGTCTGAGGTGGTACTAACCTCTATAGTAGTCTAAGGTGGTACTAACCTCTATAGAGATCCGAGGTGGTACTAACCTCTATAATAGTCTAAGGTGGTATTAACCTCTATAGTGGTCTGAGGTGGTACTAACCTCTATAGTGGTCTGAGGTGGTACTAACCTCTATAGTAGTCTAAGGTGATACTAACCTCCATAGTGGTCTGAGGTGGTACTCACCTCTATAGTGGTCTGAGGTGGTACTAACCTATATAGTGGTCTGAGGTGGTACTAACCTCTATAGTGGTCTGAGGTGGTATTAACATCTATAGTGGTCTGAGGTGGTATTAACCTCCATAGTGGTCTGAGGTGGTACTAACCTCTATAGTGGTCTGAGGTGGTACTAACCTCTATAGTGGTCTGAGGTGGTACTAACCTCTATAGTGGTCTGAGGTGGTATTAACCTCTATAGTGGTCTGAGGTGGTATTAACCTCTATAGTGGTCTGAGGTGGTACTAACCTCTATAGTCGTCTGAGGTGGTACTAACCTCTATAGTGGTCTGAAGTGGTATTAACCTCTATAATGGTCTGAGGTGGTATTAACCTCTATAGTGGTCTGAGGTGGTACTAACCTCTATAGTGGTCTGAGGTGGTATTAACCTCTATAGTGGTCTGAGGTGGCATTAACCTCTATAGTGGTCTGAGGTGGTATTAACCTCTATAGTGGTCTGAGGTGGTATTAACCTCTATAGTGGTCTGAGGTGGTACTAACCTCTATAGTGGTCTGAGGTGGTACTAACCTCTATAGTGGTCTGAGGTGGTATTAACCTCTATAGTGGTCTGAGGTGGTACTAACCTCTATAGTGGTCTGAGGTGGTACTAACCTCTATAGTGGTCTGAGGTGGTATTAACCTCTATAGTGGTCTGAGGTGGTATTAACCTCTATAGTGGTCTGAGGTGGTACTAACCTCTATAATGGTCTGAGGTGGTACTAACCTCTATAGTGGTCTGAGGTGGTACTCACCTCTATAGTGGTCTGAGGTGGTATTAACCTCTATAGTGGTCTGAGGTGGTATTAACCTCTATAGTGGTCTGAGGTGGTACTAACCTCTATAATGGTCTGAGGTGGTACTAACCTCTATAGTGGTCTGAGGTGGTACTCACCTCTATAGTGGTCTGAGGTGGTATTAACCTCTATAGTGGTCTGAGGTGGTACTAACCTCTATAGTGGTCTGAGGTGGTACTCACCTCTATAGTGGCCTGAGGTGGTATTAACCTCTATAGTGGTCTGAGGTGGTACTAACCTATATAGTGGTCTGAGGTGGTATTAACCTCTATAGTGGTCTGAGGTGGTACTCACCTCTATAGTGGTTTGAGGTGGTACTCACCTCTATAGTGGTCTGAGGTGGTATTAACCTATATAGTGGTCTGAGGTGGTACTAACCTCTATAGTGGTCTGAGGTGGTATTAACCTCTATAGTGGTCTGAGGTGGTACTCACCTCTATAGTGGTCTGAGGTGGTACTAACCTCTATAGTGGTCTGAGGTGGTATTAACCTCTATAGTGGTCTGAGGTGGTACTAACCTCTATAGTGGTCTGAGGTGGTATTAACCTCTATAGTGGTCTGAGGTGGTACTAACCTATATAGTGGTCTGAGGTGGTACTAACCTCTATAGTGGTCTGAGGTGGTACTCACCTCTATAGTGGTCTGAGGTGGTACTAACCTCTATAGTGGTCTGAGGTGGTACTAACCTCTATAGTGGTCTGAGGTGGTACTAACCTCTATAGTGATCTGAGGTGATAACAACTACCCGTTATAGCAAAGTTGTCCACGATACGACTTTGTTCCCGTACATTCAAACACAGACAAAACTAGACCTACGTTAGATCGCCTGTCAAGCGATATTCGACTGTATGGCAAACTGTCGTCCCGTTCTTAGGGGCCGGTCATTTTCGACTCGGGGGGGGGGCGGTGTTTTGTATTTTAACCCGGGTTTTCTCAAACCTCAGAGCTCAAAGTAACCCCTAGCTCCAATTGCAAAATGATCCCGACCCCCCCCCCCCCATCCAATGCGTTTTGTTCAAGTGTCGGTCTTCTAGTTCAAGTGTCGGTCTTCTAACTCCGTAACCGACACTTGAACTAGAAGACCGACACTTGAATTAGAAGACCAACACTTGAATTAGAAGACCGACACTTGAATTAGAAGACCGATTTGTCGTCATCGGCCACGGTAGTAACATGCCATTTATAAAAAAAACAACAGAATAATAAAGGTGAAATTGTTGTAAGCCAGTACTACATGCAAACAATTCAGTAAGTCCCGTGGGTGTTTTTACACAAGCAGTATCCTTCCCATACATTGAGTGCAGAGTCTTAAATATTTTCCCGCGCATACCAACTTTGGCAAGTTTATCGAACAAAGCATAATGATTTACCTTGGCCCTGTCGAACGCTTTCTCGAAGTCGATAAAAGCACGATATAATATTCCTCTAGAATATGACAGATATTTGATAATGATGCTCAGGATGAAAATACTATCCACAGTTCTGTACCCTTTCTTAAAATCAGATTGTTTTTCGGCACTTTTACAATATATATCAAACCGTGTTTATATTCTGACACAAAATTAGAGTAAAAATCTCGCCAAGTACAGAGATTAGGGTTATGCTTCTATAGTCGTTATTCAAAAAATATATTGCTATTCATAACACCTGACATTGAATACCGTTCATTGTGATCTATGGTCATACTATCACCAACATTCACCTTCGATGATAAATAGTCACCTTTGCTGACATTTCCGCTCATTTGATGAGATAAGGATATCCTCAATGATGTAAGACCTAGCCTTGTTTGTTTTACAACACTTTGATATCTATGGTGGTATCTACCGTAGCATCTGATATCGTCATTAGTAATTTGGTTCCGATGCACAATGTATAAATACTGACCGGATATTGACGATATTGTTATCTTTCCGGTCAGGACAAAAGCTAGCTAGATAGGTAGATCAATATCAAAATACCACCTGTCACCTGACTGTAAGTTTGAAAGTATGGCAAACTGTATCATGACACGACCAAGGACAAACTATCAATCACATTGCTAATAAAAGACGATAGATACGAGAACAGACATAGAGATAAACGGACATAGAGCTATAGAGATCCGAGGTGGTACTAACCTCTATAGTGGTCTGAGGTGGTACTAACCTCTATAGTGATCTAAGGTGGTACTAACCTCTATAGTGGTCTGAGGTGGTACTAACCTCTATAGTGGTCTGAGGTGGTACTAACCTCTATAGTGGTCTGAGGTGGTACTAACCTCTATAGTGGTCTGAGGTGGTACTAACCTCTATAGTAGTCTAAGGTGGTACTAACCTCTATAGAGATCCGAGGTGGTACTAACCTCTATAGTAGTCTAAGGTGGTACTAACCTCTATAGTGGTCTGAGGTGGTACTAACCTCTATAGTGGTCTGAGGTGGTACTAACCTCTATAGTGGTCTGAGGTGGTACTAACCTCTATAGTAGTCTAAGGTGGTACTAACCTCTATAGAGATCCGAGGTGGTACTAACCTCTATAGTAGTCTAAGGTGGTATTAACCTCTATAGTGGTCTGAGGTGGTACTAACCTCTATAGTGGTCTGAGGTGGTACTAACCTCTATAGTAGTCTAAGGTGATACTAACCTCCATAGTGGTCTGAGGTGGTACTCACCTCTATAGTGGTCTGAGGTGGTACTAACCTATATAGTGGTCTGAGGTGGTACTAACCTCTATAGTGGTCTGAGGTGGTATTAACCTCTATAGTGGTCTGAGGTGGTATTAACCTCCATAGTGGTCTGAGGTGGTACTAACCTCTATAGTGGTCTGAGGTGGTACTAACCTATATAGTGGTCTGAGGTGGTACTAACCTCTATAGTGGTCTGAGGTGGTACTAACCTCTATAGTGGTCTGAGGTGGTATTAACCTCTATAGTGGTCTGAGGTGGTATTAACCTCTATAGTGGTCTGAGGTGGTACTAACCTCTATAGTGGTCTGAGGTGGTACTAACCTCTATAGTGGTCTGAGGTGGTATTAACCTCTATAATGGTCTGAGGTGGTATTAACTTCTATAGTGGTCTGAGGTGGTACTAACCTCTATAGTGGTCTGAGGTGGTATTAACCTCTATAGTGGTCTGAGGTGGCATTAACCTCTATAGTGGTCTGAGGTGGTATTAACCTCTATAGTGGTCTGAGGTGGTATTAACCTCTATAGTGGTCTGAGGTGGTACTAACCTCTATAGTGGTCTGAGGTGGTACTAACCTCTATAGTGGTCTGAGGTGGTATTAACCTCTATAGTGGTCTGAGGTGGTACTAACCTCTATAGTGGTCTGAGGTGGTACTAACCTCTATAGTGGTCTGAGGTGGTATTAACCTCTATAGTGGTCTGAGGTGGTATTAACCTCTATAGTGGTCTGAGGTGGTACTAACCTCTATAATGGTCTGAGGTGGTACTAACCTCTATAGTGGTCTGAGGTGGTACTCACCTCTATAGTGGTCTGAGGTGGTATTAACCTCTATAGTGGTCTGAGGTGGTACTAACCTCTATAGTGGTCTGAGGTGGTATTAACCTCTATAGTGGTCTGAGGTGGTACTAACCTCTATAGTGGTCTGAGGTGGTACTAACCTCTATAGTGGTCTGAGGTGGTACTAACCTCTATAGTGGTCTGAGGTGGTACTAACCTCTATAGTGGTTTGAGGTGGTACTCACCTCTATAGTGGCCTGAGGTGGTATTAACCTCTATAGTGGTCTGAGGTGGTACTAACCTATATAGTGGTCTGAGGTGGTATTAACCTCTATAGTGGTCTGAGGTGGTACTCACCTCTATAGTGGTCTGAGGTGGTACTAACCTCTATAGTGGTCTGAGGTGGTATTAACCTCTATAGTGGTCTGAGGTGGTACTAACCTCTATAGTGGTCTGAGGTGGTATTAACCTCTATAGTGGTCTGAGGTGGTATTAACCTCTATAGTGGTCTGAGGTGGTACTAACCTCTATAGTGGTCTGAGGTGGTACTAACCTCTATAGTGGTCTGAGGTGGTACTAACCTCTATAGTGATCTGAGGTGATAACAACTACCCGTTATAGCAAAGTTGTCCACGATACGACTTTGTTCCCGTACATTCAAACACAGACAAAACTAGACCTACGTTAGATCGCCTGTCAAGCGATATTCGACTGTATGGCAAACTGTCGTCCCGTTCTTAGGGGCCGGTCATTTTCGACTCGGGGGGGGGGCGGTGTTTTGTATTTTAACCCGGGTTTTCTCAAACCTCAGAGCTCAAAGTAACCCCTAGCTCCAATTGCAAAATGATGCCGACCCCCCCCCCCCCATCCCATCCAATGCGTTTTGTTCAAGTGTCGGTCTTCTAGTTCAAGTGTCGGTCTTCTAACTCCGTAACCGACACTTGAACTAGAAGACCGACACTTGAATTAGAAGACCGATTTTTGAATTAGAAGACCGACACTTGAATTAGAAGACCGACACTTGAACTAGGAGACCAACACTTGAATTAGAAGACCGACACTTGAATTAGAAGACCGATTTGTCGTCATCGGCCACGGTAGTAACATGCCATTTATAAAAAAAACAACAGAATAATAAAGGTGAAATTGTTGTAAGCCAGTACTACATGCAAACAATTCAGTAAGTCCCGTGGGTGTTTTTACACAAGCAGTATCCTTCCCATACATTGAGTGCAGAGTCTTAAATATTTTCCCGCGCATACCAACTTTGGCAAGTTTATCGAACAAAGCATAATGATTTACCTTGGCCCTGTCGAACGCTTTCTCGAAGTCGATAAAAGCACGATATAATATTCCTCTAGAATATGACAGATATTTGATAATGATGCTCAGGATGAAAATACTATCCACAGTTCTGTACCCTTTCTTAAAATCAGATTGTTTTTCGGCACTTTTACAATATATATCAAACCGTGTTTATATTCTGACACAAAATTAGAGTAAAAATCTCGCCAAGTACAGAGATTAGGGTTATGCTTCTATAGTCGTTATTCAAAAAATATATTGCTATTCATAACACCTGACATTGAATACCGTTCATTGTGATCTATGGTCATACTATCACCAACATTCACCTTCGATGATAAATAGTCACCTTTGCTGACATTTCCGCTCATTTGATGAGATAAGGATATCCTCAATGATGTAAGACCTAGCCTTGTTTGTTTTACAACACTTTGATATCTATGGTGGTATCTACCGTAGCATCTGATATCGTCATTAGTAATTTGGTTCCGATGCACAATGTATAAATACTGACCGGATATTGACGATATTGTTATCTTTCCGGTCAGGACAAAAGCTAGCTAGATAGGTAGATCAATATCAAAATACCACCTGTCACCTGACTGTAAGTTTGAAAGTATGGCAAACTGTATCATGACACGACCAAGGACAAACTATCAATCACATTGCTAATAAAAGACGATAGATACGAGAACAGACATAGAGATAAACGGACATAGAGCTATAGAGATCCGAGGTGGTACTAACCTCTATAGTGGTCTGAGGTGGTACTAACCTCTATAGTGGTCTGAGGTGGTACTAACCTCTATAGTAGTCTAAGGTGGTACTAACCTCTATAGAGATCCGAGGTGGTACTAACCTCTATAGTAGTCTAAGGTGGTACTAACCTCTATAGTGGTCTGAGGTGGTACTAACCTCTATAGTGGTCTGAGGTGGTACTAACCTCTATAGTGGTCTGAGGTGGTACTAACCTCTATAGTAGTCTAAGGTGGTACTAACCTCTATAGAGATCCGAGGTGGTACTAACCTCTATAGTAGTCTAAGGTGGTATTAACCTCTATAGTGGTCTGAGGTGGTACTAACCTCTATAGTGGTCTGAGGTGGTACTAACCTCTATAGTAGTCTAAGGTGATACTAACCTCCATAGTGGTCTGAGGTGGTACTCACCTCTATAGTGGTCTGAGGTGGTACTAACCTATATAGTGGTCTGAGGTGGTACTAACCTCTATAGTGGTCTGAGGTGGTATTAACCTCTATAGTGGTCTGAGGTGGTATTAACCTCCATAGTGGTCTGAGGTGGTACTAACCTCTATAGTGGTCTGAGGTGGTACTAACCTATATAGTGGTCTGAGGTGGTACTAACCTCTATAGTGGTCTGAGGTGGTACTAACCTCTATAGTGGTCTGAGGTGGTATTAACCTCTATAGTGGTCTGAGGTGGTATTAACCTCTATAGTGGTCTGAGGTGGTACTAACCTCTATAGTGGTCTGAGGTGGTACTAACCTCTATAGTGGTCTGAGGTGGTACTAACCTCTATAGTGGTCTGAGGTGGTATTAACCTCTATAGTGGTCTGAGGTGGTATTAACCTCTATAGTGGTCTGAGGTGCTACTAACCTCTATAATGGTCTGAGGTGGTACTAACCTCTATAGTGGTCTGAGGTGGTACTCACCTCTATAGTGGTCTGAGGTGGTATTAACCTCTATAGTGGTCTGAGGTGGTACTAACCTCTATAGTGGTCTGAGGTGGTATTAACCTCTATAGTGGTCTGAGGTGGTACTAACCTCTATAGTGGTCTGAGGTGGTACTAACCTCTATAGTGGTCTGAGGTGGTACTAACCTCTATAGTGGTCTGAGGTGGTACTAACCTCTATAGTGGTTTGAGGTGGTACTCACCTCTATAGTGGCCTGAGGTGGTATTAACCTCTATAGTGGTCTGAGGTGGTACTAACCTATATAGTGGTCTGAGGTGGTATTAACCTCTATAGTGGTCTGAGGTGGTACTCACCTCTATAGTGGTCTGAGGTGGTACTAACCTCTATAGTGGTCTGAGGTGGTATTAACCTCTATAGTGGTCTGAGGTGGTACTAACCTCTATAGTGGTCTGAGGTGGTATTAACCTCTATAGTGGTCTGAGGTGGTACTAACCTATATAGTGGTCTGAGGTGGTACTAACCTCTATAGTGGTCTGAGGTGGTACTCACCTCTATAGTGGTCTGAGGTGGTACTAACCTCTATAGTGGTCTGAGGTGGTACTAACCTCTATAGTGGTCTGAGGTGGTACTAACCTCTATAGTGATCTGAGGTGATAACAACTACCCGTTATAGCAAAGTTGTCCACGATACGACTTTGTTCCCGTACATTCAAACACAGACAAAACTAGACCTACGTTAGATCGCCTGTCAAGCGATATTCGACTGTATGGCAAACTGTCGTCCCGTTCTTAGGGGCCGGTCATTTTCGACTCGGGGGGGGGGGGCGGTGTTTTGTATTTTAACCCGGGTTTTCTCAAACCTCAGAGCTCAAAGTAACCCCTAGCTCCAATTGCAAAATGATCCCGACCCCCCCCCCATCCCATCCAATGCGTTTTGTTGATATACAATTAGTGTTACTATAGGTTGTTACTTTAAAACCATCTGAATGTGATTGAATAATCACATATTGGAATTTAAGAACATTCATTACTATTGGTTCAAAATATATTTTCCCTGTACATGTTAATTTGAATCTATGAAAACATATACATCATTTCTTGTGGTAATTCAGCATACAATATGCAAATCCAGGGAAGACTCCTTACATACAGTTGATACATTCTATCATAGTTGGTCAACATAAATTTAGGGGATATAATAACAGTAAGCATCAAAAACTAATTTCTAATAATGCTACCTATGGTATATGTATAGTATTATACACTGCATTATGAAAAGTTTTAATGTAACAAAATTGTGCAGAATCAAATACAACTATCTGTTCAATGTATTCCTACCAAAATCATGTTTACTGTTACTATATTCCGATATAGGCATTACTACCATCCTTCCACAGTTTCATTCAGAAAAAGATTTTATTTTGAGGTTGAAAGATTGATAGACGTGAACACAGACGGACAGTTAAACCATCAGTTTAAAAGTGATGTGTTCTCTAATACTCTAATAACATTTACTCTGTGATTGTTACATAATAATCGTTTTTAGAAATGAGTTTGATATAACACATTACAGGCCTTTCATCATTACTATAATTTTTGAGAAATAGAGCCAATGTATATGAACATATAGGGAGGGACATCCCTAACACCTTTCCGTATGAGAAATGTTGACAAAGTACAGTTGTCTAGGAGATATTTTACCTCATCAAAGTGACAAATATGCTGATTTTGTTGTAGTACTCATGATCACAATTACAGTTTCCAAAATAACCCCCCCCCCCGCCCTCTCACTCCAAGTTATGTTTTCCAAAATGACGTATACCCTCCCCCTTCAAGTGGTCCTGGTGCTTTCAAAAAAAAAAACAGCGACCCGGCCCCGGTTCTGGTCAATTAAAAATTATGGGAACTGTCCGAAATTACCCAACAAAATAACTGACCCAGCCAGTGAACATGAGTGGCACCTTTCCAAATTTAGCCCACAAAAACCCCTGCCCCAGCAGCCAGTTAAAATGAGCAGCGCCTCATGTGTGAGATGTCAGACAGTCTCAATGTGGTCTTTATTAACTCAAAATTTATATGTCAAAAACAATGTACGCATTCGTATCTGGCACACTTGTGTCATGTTGATATTATCTCGTATATTCCCAGTATTAAGTTCAGTTGAATGCCCTTAATAACGATACGGCAATTGAATAACCAAATGCACACATAATACTGTTTGGTATTTGATTGCAATTGTCACTTGATACTTGCTAACACGTTTTGAAGTATGGAGCTATCGTGTTCTTGAGAATGTCAGAGTGAAGATTTTGAAGTTAAAGTTACTCTGCCGTGATTTTTAAAAATAAAAGAGCAAAGTCTTTTTATTTCTGGAGTCTTGTGAAGTTCTTTAAGTTCTAGAATACACCGTGAGAATACACCCCGGGGACCAATTACTTCCAATATCAGAGTTCTTAAAATCTCACCAAACTTCGCCACCGCGCGCAAAGGAATTGGGTTTTATCTTCTTTGAAATCGACAATTTCTTATTTTCCACAATTAAGACAGTATTTTGTGTAAAATAACTTAACTTTGATATCATTTTGACCTCTATTTAAAAATGTGTCTGCAGACACCCCATTTTTGTCTTGATTTTAACGAGAGTGGGGTTGAATTTTCTCGAACAAATTAACAGAAACAGGTTTGTTTATGTAGGCGTAGTTTTCTCCACATTTTTCATGAAAGATCACATTGAGCGTTTGTACCAAGTGTGGGTGGTAAAAGTGATTAGTGTATACATGTTGACTCAGTGATGACAACGATCAACGGGGTACTATGACACAACCCGGTACAGCTTCCCCGGGAAACCACCTGAGTTAGTGTGATCCACAGACCCGGGGGGAAACTGACGTAAGATGAGAGGTGTGTTACAATGAGACATTCTGTAATTTTTTTCGTTGGTTAAAGTAAATATATGTGACTCACACTGTCATGATGATGGTTTATCGTTTTATTGTTATCCAATGCTAGCTTATTCAACCATTTTGTTTTCAATTTCAGTACATGGGTACATGGCATGAGATTAGACGACATCACAGCCAAGATGTCATGCCGGACAAAAAACAGTCGGAATACCATCTACAAGAAGATGGAAACATTGACATGCAAATACATGGAGTTAGCCTGTAAGTAAATTGTGTAATTTGTCATAGTTTTATGATATAATGGGCTAAAATCTATAAGTGTAGAGTGATGTAGCAAAGCGACTAACGAGATTGTCTGTCTAAAGGTATCGACTTTGGCCATATTGAAATCATCAAGGGGGTTTTATTGTAATGAGATTTTTATACCATTTCACTTGCATACAATGTTATGGCATTCGTGTAGTTAGCAAACGTCTACATAACAAAGCATACATAATTACTCTGCAACTTTTTAACCAATCAGAAAAGTTTTCATAACATGCCGGCCGGCATTACAGTAGTGTCGTCACGGGTTTGTATATATGTCCGATATCCCCTAATATAAAATAATGTAGTAACAATCTAACATATTTGAATATACAGAAAACATCAGATCAGAATTTTTAAACATGCGACAACTAACTACTAGTACTTGTAGGTTTACTTGTGTCGTGGATTGCGCATGCCCAGTATACAAACAATGTGATTATAATTTATAACTAGTGATTTGCATATATGAAAATATTTGTGGACTTGAAATCAGGCAAAGTTTTCATACTGACATTTCATAATAAGCTTATATATGAATTCAACATTTTTTATTAATAAATTAACATAAATTAACACGTCCAAACTGTTTGCAAAGAAAACAAAGTATAAATGACACCACAGGTTCTATAAAAGCTGACAAATCAATCTAATATGTACAACTCTGACGTTTTTCTTTATATAGCATGGTTCCCACTTTTACACAATCACATTGTCAATCTATTATTTATTATTCCCCATATTTTTCTTCGTGATCAACCGAGGAATGTACCGTGACGAGTAACATAGGGAGCCTTGTCATTTCGAGTCGAAGACGAGTGATATCAAAACCTTTCGAATATTTTCCATTTGAATGAGAAAAATATTGGAAAATAATGAGAAACCCGAGCAATCTTAAATCAACGAAAAAATGGAAAGGGGAGAATAAAAACGATTGTGGGTGTTTTGACCTCCTTTTGACTGATATTTCAAACACGACAAGACGTTGTCTTGGTGTCATAATGTAGAACCTTCTAAAATCCATCATGTGATATTTTCTGTTCGACGCGTATAATTTAGTGTGTCTGGTTGTGGTATATAATGTGTCATAAATAATGAAAAGTATTGTTAACGGAAAACGGTAAAAAAAAACCCAGTAGGTAGACTCCTATAATGCATATGTTCAGCTGACACTCAATATTGACATATATGAAGCTGACGACTGTGGCATACAACCCTGGGGCGTATGACTACCGACATACACTGTCCAATCTGTAAAAGAAAAACTCTGATTAGTCCCCATCGGACAAAGTCCGGGACGGGGACTTATGGATTGGGTTCCGTCCGTCCGTCCATCTGTCCATCCGTCCAGAGCCGTTTCTTGGAGATGCCTGGACCGATTTTTTCAAACTTGGTACAGGGGCAACATACAATGGCATACATATGCACGTCAATTTGTTTTATGATACGATCCAATATGGCCGCCTAGCAGCCATTTTGTTTGCGAATTTTCCCTGTCCAAAGCCATAACTCAGACATGCTTGAACAAATCTCATTCAAAGTTGGTACTAGGACAGTGTTCTATGACATACATGTGCATATCCATTTGTGTCGTGATATGATCCAATATGGCTGCCTGGCAGCGATTTTGTTGGCACAGTTTTCATGTCCAAAGCCATAACTCAGACATGCTTGAACAGGTCCCCCCCCCCAGTACCCAACCCATCCTTTTATTGTTGAATGGTTTATTCCATCACATCATCTTGAAGAGTAGGCATGTCCCATGTCCAACGAGGAGACACAACATGAGTAGGCATGTTCTATATCCAACGAGCAGACACAACATATCTAAGTCTGTTTGATTTAGGTTCACAAGTGTTGTTGCGTGATCAGAGTAGTGATATCAAGAAAATGACAACATAAACTGCCAGTTCCTTAAAACCCGATCGTAGCGGGGGCTATGTCATTCTCAATGACTTGTTTTATATTAGTTGCACGACTATCATATTTCTTTCCCATGACTTATGATCACATATGATGATAAACATATCGTTTGACTCGGAGAGGTTAT
>NC_135558.1:22219563-22314563 GCF_964340395.1 Glandiceps talaboti | reverse complement strand
ATAATATCTATGATAAGGTTGCATTCTGTACACAGGCCAGTTTGAACTAAATAATATCTATGATAAGGTTGTATTCTGTACACAGGCCAGTTTGAACTAAATAATATCTATGATAAGGTTGTATTCTGTACACAGGCCAGTTTGAACTAAATAATATCTATGATAAGGTTGTATTCTGTACACAGGCCAGTTTGAACAAAATAATATCTATGATAAGGTTATATTCTGTATACAGGCCAGTTTGAACAAAATAATATCTATGATAAGGTTGTATTCTGTACACAGGCCAGTTTGAACTAAATAATATCTATGATAAGGTTGTATTCTGTATACAGGCCAGTTTGAACAAATTAATATCTATGATAAGGTTATATTCTGTATACAGGCCAGTTTGAACAAAATAATATCTATGATAAGGTTGTATTCTGTACACAGGCCAGTTTGAACAAAATAATATCTATGATAAGGTTATATTCTGTACACAGGCCAGTTTGAACAAAATAATATCTATGATAAGGTTGTATTCTGTACACAGGCCAGTTTGAACAAAATAATATCTATGATAAGGTTATATTCTGTACACAGGCCAGTTTGAACAAAATAATATCTATGATAAGGTTGTATTCTGTACACAGGCCTGTTTGAACAAAATAATATCTATGATAAGGTTGTATTCTGTACACAGGCCTGTTTGAACAAAATAATATCTATGATAAGGTTATATTCTGTATACAGGCCAGTTTGAACAAAATAATATCTATGATAAGGTTGTATTCTGTACACAGGCCTGTTTGAACTAAATAATATCTATGATAAGGTTGTATTCTGTACACAGGCCTGTTTGAACAAAATAATATCTATGATAAGGTTATATTCTGTATACAGGCCAGTTTGAACAAAATAATATCTATGATAAGGTTATATTCTGTATACAGGCCTGTTTGAACAAAATAATATCTATGATAAGGTTGTATTCTGTACACAGGCCAGTTTGAACAAAATAATATCTATGATAAGGTTATATTCTGTATACAGTCCTGTTTGAACAAAATAATATCTATGATAAGGTTATATTCTGTATACAGGCCAGTTTGAACTAAATAATATCTATGATAAGGTTATATTCTGTATACAGGCCAGTTTGAACAAATTAATATCTATGATAAGGTTATATTCTGTATACAGGCCAGTTTGAACAAAATAATATCTATGATAAGGTTATATTCTGTATACAGGCCAGTTTGAACAAAATAATATCTATGATAAGGTTATATTCTGTACACAGGCCAGTTTGAACTAAATAATATCTATGATAAGGTTATATTCTGTATACAGGCCAGTTTGAACAAATTAATATCTATGATAAGGTTGTATTCTGTATACAGGCAAGTTTGAACTAAATAATATCTATGATAAGGTTATATTCTGTATACAGGCCAGTTTGAACAAAATAATATCTATGATAAGGTTATATTCTGTATACAGGCCTGTTTGAACAAAATAATATCTATGATAAGGTTATATTCTGTATATAGGCCAGTTTGAACAAATTAATATCTATGATAAGGTTGTATTCTGTATACAGGCAAGTTTGAACAAATTAATATCTATGATAAGGTTATATTCTGTATACAGGCCAGTTTGAACTAAATAATATCTATGATAAGGTTATATTCTGTATACAGGCAAGTTTGAACAAATTAATATCTATGATAAGGTTACATTCTGTATACAGGCCAGTTTGAACTAAATAATATCTATGATAAGGTTATATTCTGTATACAGGCAAGTTTGAACAAATTAATATCTATGATAAGGTTACATTCTGTATACAGGCCAGTTTGAACAAAATAATATCTATGATAAGGTTATATTCTGTATACAGGCCTGTTTGAACTAAATAATATCTATGATAAGGTTACATTCTGTATACAGGCCAGTTTGACTAAATAATATAAGATGATAATGTTATTCTGTATACAGGCCTGTTTGAACAAAATATCTAAGATGATAATGTTATTCTGTATACAGGCCTGTTTTACCAAGATGATTATATATTATATATTATATTTGCCAATACTGTTCCTTGGTTTAGGCGTTGTCAGGATATCTTTATTTGTTTTGAAAATTGTGGATGGACCACAAGGGAACCCCGTGAGAGGTATACACATTCCCTTCTCAAGCTTTCCCCCTATCTTTTTCACGGTCTAGATGCTATTTAACTCCATTTTGAATATATTTACCCTGTGTTGTCAATAATTGTGTGATAGTGCTATCCCGGGATCTTGTAAAGTACTTGTGAGAGAGTCAAGCAGTCCACATTGAGTCAAGCTCAAAAAATATCTGTGTGAATATGGTATATGGGAGGGAGGGAGTCATAATGTTTTAGAATTAAGTGATGGGGGGGGGGGGGGGGTCAGCCTGTTTTTGGTTTTACAAATGGGGTGGGGGGTGGGGGTGGGGTCAGTGACTTTTTGTCAGCCCGATGGCAAAATCCACCTCCCGGCTGGAGAAACTGACCGGTCCCTAAGTAGCCTTGTCGGGATATCTTTATTTAAGAGTGACATTTTAGTCTACAATTATCTCCGAAGCTTGACACATTACAGGGAACCTTGTACATGTGCACATCCTAGTGCTAGGAGGGAGAACACTGCTATGTACTAGCTGTGTGCCTCATAGCTCCGTTACAGGGTACATTTTTTCATAGCCCTGGTACATGGTTGTGAAAAATATGCCTGTTGTATGGATGTGGAATACCGCCTCTGTGCCATGACTGTTTTGCACATCCCAGTACCATAGCTGTGTACTGCACACCTAGCACACAGTTGTGCACATGCAATGTAACAGCTACGGTGGAATAATACCCTGTAGCAACCCTTTTCTTCATATCTGACTAGCATTGCTCACATAGCCTTTACATGGCTGTGGGAAAGACCTATGGGGGGGGGGGTACAGCTAGGCTAACATAGCTGGTACATGGCTGTGGGAAAAAGCTCTTGTACATGGATGTTGTAAAAACCTATGATGCATTGCCATCTTTAACATCCATGTTAAATTGATGTTGGCATACAAGTTACACATCTCAAATACATAGCTGGTACAGCATCCATGGTTCCACTGAGCTGGTACAGCTATGTGCACAACCCTGTCCTAGGTATGTGAATGTTACCAAGGTGTGCACGGTTCCCTGTGCACATAGCAATTTTAAAACATTATTCAGTCGACGTCGATTCAATGTTTATCGACCACATACAAGAGAAATTCAAACCATTAAACTCATCAAGTCCATGTATAATTATATGTTAGCAGAAGTCTGTTTTTACTGCACTGCTAAAGAATAGTAATGCTTTATCACTTTGTAATTTGATTGGGCAAAGGATCCTGATGTGTGATTGTGACACTTATTATGCAACAAGATTGTGCAGAAGGAATATTTGAGTACGTGATAAAACAATTATATGATCACATTAAAAGTGTTTTACTGTTAGTGTAACATACTATTTTACATGTAATAAGATGGATCACACTTTTTGGCAAATTGAAATGATGAAGAGATAATGGATTATTCTTCGCTAATGATATAACTTTTTGCGGCACCAAATCAAAACCAATTACGGCGTATGTTAGAAATATGCAAATAGATCAAATCAAAACCAATTACAGCGTATGTTAGAAATATGCAAATAGATCAAATCAAAACCAATTACAGCGTATGTTAGAAATATGCAAATAGATCACTTTGCAAACACAAACAAGACAAGAGGTTACGGGACATAAAAAAAACGATTCACACTACAAAAAGAACATATAAAATGTTTTATTTAAAAGCCGCGGCACAGCGGATATGTGAAATAGTTCTTATGCACGTTTGTCTTGCAAACTGGGCATCTAAAACTTGTCTTCTCTGTATGTGTTCTGTATTCTGGCATATCACTGTCGTATTCATATATAAGACATATTCGTATAAGAAATATATACGTCAGATTATTCAAATGAAGTCATTATGTAAATGTACACATGTAACGCAAAGCAAGAGGTATTAGACTTTACATACATTTACATATTATGTACATTTAAACACACGGGTATTGCGTGAAAGGTTTTTGGGTGTACTGATTAAATCTTTTTGAATGGCCACTATAATCCTGAGCTATCAGAGTCCTAGATTAGCGATATAGACGGTATAGGTTGGAAAACAATGAAGTGTAGATTTAATTTGTTGGCTATGTAATCCCAAATGAATGAATATAAGTTTGTGTGTGTGTGTAACCAGCCGGATTCCCTAAGTAGAGAGACATATGAATATGACAAAGCTGTGCCAGAGTTGTTCAGAAAACACAACAAATCATGTACAGCAATAATGAGAACACATGTCAAACAGTCAATGTGTACTCACACTGTCAATCCAAAACTACTTTGGAAACAGGAATATATCATGTAAACCGAAAAGCAACGGTCACAACAAAATATTTAGGCAAGATATGTTTTCTTTGTCTTAAAAAGAGTTTTGAATATATATCTGTATAATGCTTGAGGTGTGTTTAATTTCATCGTCTCTGTAATTCTTCACGTTTGTGTGTTTGATTCAGTGAATTCCAATCATGTGTCTCATTTACATTCTTTCCAGGTGACAGTGGCGCTGGTAAAAGTACTTTCGTCAAACAAATGAAGTAAGTTATAAAAATATAAAGATTTTTTTTTTCATCTAAGTCGCAAAATTGTTAAAGTATTCTTATTATGGAAAAGCCATTATGCTTCATGTGTTCACGTTGAGCAATTTACCCAAAACATTCTAAGGAGCTGTGACCTTCCTCCTCGGTTGGTCCACTGTTGCCACTCAGGAAGAAGTTTACACTTCGAAAATTCTTGATAATTTGCTCAGCATGAAGAATAAAGGTTTTACAAGTTTACCCATAGTTTTGAGTTTCTGTTGGATTACAGAGATAGTGTGTTGTCATGGTTTTAATGTTAAAGACAAAAGCTGTAGTCAACGCAACAAGTTTTATCCAAAAGAGTATAATATGAGTGATTCTGCTTCTCGATTTCTTTGCAGAATGTTACATAAGGATGGCTTTAACGAGGCTGATCGTCTGGTCTACAAACACATCATACAAGGTAACGTCGTTGAGTTCCTAGACACCATCTTGACGGCTATGAAGAAACTCGGTATCTCCTTCTCAGATATTGCAAGAAAGGTAAATTCTGTTTGATAGCAGCTAAATGTTTGAGATACATATTATCTGGAAAGGTTTCGCCATCACTTTACTTAAAATAATGTTGAAACAGAATTCTTTCTAAAAGGTGTCAGTTCTATACTTTGCTGTCGATGTCTTACTGAAGTGTTGACAAAGTCCGTGCTTTAGATATATAAACTGTAATATTTTGTTGTTACTTGGTCCAAGCCAAGTCCAGCCCATTCTCAGTTCAAAACAAGAAAAAAATCAGGGGTCACTTTTCAATTTTTTAAGTAGAGGTCAAATGATATCAAAATCAAACAATTTTAGAATGGCCATCGAATACTGTTTTAATATTATGAATGAACCTTGAAATGCTGATTATCATTTTGAATGGACCAGGAGCACGCTGGAAATCTGTTCTTAAGATAATTTCTGGCTTGGTGTGATCGTTATCAAAATGACAGATTTCAGCATAGACACTGCCTATGATTTCAGACACTTGAACTAAGTTAAACATAGTACATATGCCATAATGCGTCTCTCCAGTGTACAACAGGTGTCTTCTCATTCAGCTTCGAAATATTTCATAACTCTTTTTTATAGACTAGCTCTTTAGCCGTCCAGCCTAAGCTTTGCTTTTGATAATTGCTGAAAACGTTATAAGCGAATTTTACATCTTAAAGTACTGTTTTACCTAGGATTTCTTGTACACCTTACATAGATGTATTTATTGACTGGTATAACACTATACAACATTTATTGACTGGTATAACACTATACAACATTTATTGACTGGTATAACACTATACAACATTGGACAATTAGAAAGATGTTTTTTACAGTGAATAAGAAATCAACATTTCCGATATGAAAGCTTCCAAGTAAGAAATATATCTCAACCTTGCTGTTTAACTACTAGGTTGACGAAGACGTTTTTTTCCAATACTTTACTCCCGTTTACCAAGACACAATGGAGCTACCATATCAGGTAGCAAAAGCAGCATCACGGTTATGGCAAGACGAAGGCGTTCAACAGTGTTACCTCCGATCAAGAGAATATCAATTTGCAGAGTCTGCTAACCAGTGAGTAAACCTGTCCTCTTTATCATATAATGTTCGCAAAGAAGTGCAAATGTAACGAATAAAACAGTGTTGACCTGTAAGTATAATCGAATGAATATTCTGTTTACAAAGGATAGTTATGTGGTTTAAAACTCGACAAATACCCATGTACTAAAATAGAATGATACACGTAAACGATAAAGTACGCATAGAAAGATCTAAGAATCACGCGCACCAAATTAAAAAGAACGCAACAAAGCGCCTTATGTGCAGATCATCATCATCATCATCATCATCATCATCATCATCATCATCATCATCATCATCATCATCATCATCATCATCATCACCACCACCACCACCACCACCACCACCATCACCATCATCATCATCATCATCATCATCATCATCATCATCATCATCATCACCATCACCACCACCACCACCACCACTATATTTTTATTTTGGGTAATACGTGGCATAACGGTAAAGTGTATGATATCTCAGACTACTAACGTGGTCTGAGATGAGATACAATACACATCGATATAAACATATCGTATGTTTATATTGATACAGCTACGATGGTCCCACATCAACCCTAACCCCTAGACCCTATGTCCATACCACAATAGCTATATGAGTTGAAGTCAGTGTATTGATATACGTTATTGGCCATGTTCTTAGTTTGGCCAACATACATTTAATTACACACCTGGTATACGAAATTCCCCTGTACCTGTAGTGCTGGTAATAGCTGGCATTTGTTAACATATCCCGTCAAATCACATCATATACATTAAACAAATTGTCATGTTGTTCTGTAAATGTCTTTCCCATGTTTGTTATTGACTACAATTAATGTCGGTTTGTCACAATAATGGTGATATGACAATAAGTCATACATAAATTATTGTGTGTGTGTTCTAATTGAGACCACTATACAAAATAGTTGTCGGAGGATCTACTTGGCACGTGGGTGTATCATGCATTAGGTGACGTGTATTCAATAATTTGTTATTGTAAAGATTTAGTGTTACTTTTCTTCAATATATATGCTATATTTATCCTATTTGAATACAGTGGTTATAGATTGTAGTCTTCAATATACTTTTTAACAGTAATTTTCGAGTTTAAGAATAGCAGGTAATGACATATACCACGGCATAGTAACAAACAAGTTAAGGTGCTACTTGATCTCCCCATAGACTTCATGCTACATACTCCCGTGTGAATAATTAAAAAGGCGACCGGGTAATCCAAGTAAGACATCCAAAGATACCTGGCGTGGCCTTGTCGAGAAAATATACACGGAAATAGATGATTTCTCACCATTTTACCTTTTAGAATGTAAAAAATTTAACTTTATATTACACACATATAGAAGTAAATTCTTACCAATATTTACCTTGTCAATTTTAAAGTTGACTGCTTATAATAGAGTCGGTCTTGTTATCGGAAACATACAATTTATTTTAGTTTTCCTTTCACTAAAGAGTAAAGGTTGTAACGGATTTCACCGCAATATAATTGTATTTTAGTTTTCCTTTCACTAAAGAGTAAAGGTTGTAATGGATTTCACCGTAATATAATAGTATTTTAGTTTTCCTTTCACTAAAGAGTAAAGGTTGTAATGGATTTCACCGCAATATAATTGTATTTTAGTTTTCCTTTCACTAAAGAGTAAAGGTTGTAATGGATTTCACCGCAATATAATTGTATTTTAGTTTTCCTTTCACTAAAGAGTAAAGGTTGTAATGGATTTCACCGCAATACAACCATATTTTAGTTTTCCTTTCACTAAAGAGTAAAGGTTGTAATGGATTTCACCGCAATATAATTGTATTTTAGTTTTCCTTTCACTAAAGAGTAAAGGTTGTAATGGATTTCACCGCAATATAATTGTATTTTAGTTTTCCTTTCACTAAAGAGTAAAGGTTGTAATGGATTTCACCGCAATATAATTGTATTTTAGTTTTCCTTTCACTAAAGAGTAAAGGTTGTAATGGATTTCACCGCAATACAACCATATTTTAGTTTTCCTTTCACTAAAGAGTAAAGGTTGTAATGGATTTCACCGCAATATAATTGTATTTTAGTTTTCCTTTCACTAAAGAGTAAAGGTTGTAATGGATTTCACCGCAATATAATCGTATTTTAGTTTTCCTTTCACTAAAGAGTAAAGGTTGTAATGGATTTCACCGCAATATAATTGTATCAATATTATTATTTTAATGTATTTTTATTAATATTATTAAAGATATAAAAATAATCAGTGTTTGCAAGTATCAACTGTGTAATATAAAGTATATAATATGATTAAAATGGACAGTTTACCACCCTTTTAAACAGTCATTGATTGTATTTTGTAAACTAAATACAAAAGAGTTAAACTTGTTGACTGAGATGCTGAGTATATGTGTTTTAATTATAGCTTCCTGGACAAAGTTGAGCAGCTGTCAGAACCAGATTATATGCCAACAGACACAGATATCCTTTACGCTAGAACAACTACATCTGGTATTGTAGAGACACAATTTGAGATAGAAGGGATCTTCCTTAAGTAAGTGAATCTTAGTTACAGATTTTACCACATTTGTATAATGCTTCACCTTTGCCAAGTGCTTCTAATAGTCTTAAGGGGAATGCCACGCTAGAAATAAAGGCATTTTTGTAAACTTTGAATTGTGTAGTCGTGTCATTTTAACATAAAGTTACATGTGATTGCCTAGAAAAATTAATTAGAATATAAACGGCCATGACTCCGAAAGTCTAAGTACTTAGTGGAGTTTGGCGCTATATAAATCTCTTTGATTGATTGATTGATTGATTGATTGATTGATTGATTGATTGATTGATTGATTATCAATCTCAAATAACACTACTATGAATATTCATGTCTTTAATACAGAGTACATGTCTGCTGAATTATTATTAAAAATACATAGTTCACAGCTCACAATAGAATAAATAAAAACAATATACACCAACAAAACCCAATGAGATGGATGCATGTCCATTGAAAGGACTATTACAATGAGATGGATGCATGTCCATTGAAAGGACTATTACAATGAGATGGATGCATGTCCATTGATAGGACTATTACAATGAGATGGATGCATGTCCATTGAAAGGACTATTACAATGAGATGGATGCATGTCCATTGAAAGGACTATTACAATGAGATGGATGCATGTCCATTGATAGGACTATTACAATGAGATGGATGCATGTCCATTGAAAGGACTATTACAATGAGATGGATGCATGTCCATTGAAAGGACTATTACAATGAGATGGATGCATGTCCATTGATAGGACTATTACAATGAGATGGATGCATGTCCATTGAAAGGACTATTACAATGAGATGGATGCATGTCCATTGAAAGGACTATTACAATGAAAATGAATGAGGAACAGATTTTAACTCAGTTTTTCTCGGCAATCGCAAGTAATGTCGGAGATGCAAAACTATGGCATGGTTTTCCATCCCAGTGTTTACAATAAAATCTTTATTTCCTGTAGTTGTGATCCACTTGAAACCAAAAGAATTAAAAATATTATACCTTTAAGGGAAGCGGGATAGAAAGATTAACGTATCGTGATTTTCATGAAGAGATGATAAGTGGTCTGGACTGTAACGATCGTGACGCCTTTATTCATGTAATCAACAATAATTGTTTGTTGACAAAGATATTTCATTTTCTTAGACACTGTATTTGTTTTAAGATGTTTTAGTGAACGCACTTTGTAAAAACTTCATTTTAGAGTTACACATCATATTATAATTCTTTTTCTTTTTCTTATTCTTGCCACCACAGTATAGTGGACGTAGGAGGTCAGAAAACAGAACGAAGGAAATGGATACACTGCTTTGAAGATTGCACGTCTCTTATATTCTTAGTCGCATTAAGTTGTTATGATTTGATACTTTTTGAAGACGAAGGACAGGTAGAATTCATTTCAAAGCTCTATAAAAAATATCTATAATTAGAGCCACCTTTAATATCCACGGCCACACTATTTGATTAACTGGAAACCTGTCCTTGTACACCCTCATCTGATGAGTAATATATTTGATTAATTTTAATCGACGTTTCACATTTCCTAGGCCAAATATTGGCATGGTTGTTGTTAGTCCCCGCCGGACAAAGTCAGGGATGGGGACTTATGGATTGGGTTCCGTCCGTCCGTGCGTCCATCCGTCCATCCAGAGCCGTTTCTTGGAGATGCCTGGACCGATTTTTTTTCAAACTTGGTACAGGGGCAACATACAAACAATGGCATACATATGCATATTCATTGTTGTCATGATACAATCCAATATGGCCCCCTAGCAGCCATTTTGTTTGCGAATTTTCCATGTCCGAAGTCGTAACTCAGACATGCTTGAACAGATCTCATTCAAAGTTGGTATTAGGACAGTGTTCTATGACATACAAGTGCATATCCATTTTCATCATGATACAATCCAATATGGCTGCCTGGCAGCCATTTTGTTTGCGAATTTTCCATGTCCAAAGCCATAACTCAGACATGCTTGAACAGATCTCATTCAAAGTTGGTATTTAATAGGACAGTGTTCTATGACATACATGTGCATATTAATTGTTGTCGTGATACAATCCGATATGGCTGCCTGGCAGTGATTTTGTTGGTGCAGTATTCATGTCCAAAGCCATAACTCAGACATGCTTGAACAGGTCTCCCCCCCCCCTGTACCCGACCCATCCTTTATGGTTGAAGAGTAAGCATGTCCCATGTCCAACGAGAAGACTCAACATGAGTAGGCATGTTCCATGTCCAACGAGCAGACACAACATATCTAAGTCTGTTTGATTTAGGTTCACAAGTGTTGTTGCATGATCAGAGTAGTGATATCAAGATAATGACAACATAAACTGCCAGTTCCTTAAAACCCAATCATAGCGGGGACTATGTTATTGTCAATGACTTGTTGTTGTTGTTGTTGTTGTTGTTGTTGTTGTTGTTATTGTTGTCATTGTCGTTGTCGTCGTCGTCGTCGTCATTGTTGTTTTTGTTGTTGTTTTTGGTTTTGTTGTTGTTTTTGGTTTTGTTGTTATTAACATGATACACAATTCTTTAACCAAACCGGAGGAGCTCTGCTATTATTTAGAACACATTGTTATACTATACAAAAGCCAAAGTTATTGTCTTTGAACAGAAAAAAAATAAATTGTATACCGGTCGTTCTACGTCACGACTCCTAGTGACTCTAGCCACTGGTAGTGACAAGTCCCCAAGAGAGAGAGAGACTTTCTTGAACATTCAATTGCAAGCCTCAGGAGCAATCGTTTAACTTGTAGTTTACACACTCGTTCACTTCATTGACCAACCATACATTTAATTATGAGGTAATCAATAGCCAGGCAAATGAGTGTGTCTGCCAAAATATATCTGAATAGGTAAGCCATACAGTTTTATAATAATGTATTGACTCGTCGAGTAAAATTAGGGTAATAGTATTAAAACAATAGATTTTCAAGTACTGTATGGCTTTCGATAATGTGTATGGTTTTGAATTTTATGCCATATGTGTGACCATAGACAATAGTCTATGGTGTAACCGGAAGGGGGCTACGAAAATGTTTAGGTACATTTGGGGGGGGGGGGGGTGGACATTTGTTGAGAGCGCAAAGGTGTGGGGGGGGGGGCGGCTGCGAATTGTTTTAACCAAAATAATGTCTCCTCAGGCCCATCCCCTGCCATAAATTCTGACCCCAGTCGTATCTTAGACAATGTCACCACACACTATTCTAACTCCATTCTCTATACTTCCATTTTACAGAACAAAATGCATGATAGTCTTCAACTGTTTCGAAGTACATGTAACAATCATTGGTTAAGGAGTGTCAGTGTTATCCTCTTCTTAAATAAGATGGATATTTTTCGAAAGAAACTTCGACGGTCACCGTTAAACCTCTGCTTTCCTGAGTATGCTGGTAGGTGGTTTATTACCCTCGGACTGAACTATTCATCTGATAAAAAATCGTTAAAGGGTTCAGACTGAGTGAATACGTTTATTATGGGCAATTTATACCACTTTTAAAGAGGTGTCTATATTATTGCACCGTGCTCAAGCCCAGTATGGTTATTTTGCTGGCCGACAGGCTGAACGGCTGGTCGATCTGCGGGTCAAAACGATAGTTATTTGTATAAAATCAATGAAGACATGTATGAGCTTATAAAAAATAACGACAAAGGAATGCATATACATATATTTAAGAATCTATATGAGCACAAGTATTCTGTCAATACTATGGTGATCACTGATTTAATAATATAATGAATAAATTACAGTACAGGGAGCTGTGTTGTGACAACAATAGAGACATAATTACTGGATAAACTGGTTATTCAATTTCATGATCGTGTCTGTTCCAACATTCCTTTCTGTTCCTGATGTAACTATTATAGTGATGCAGTGCAGTTGTCATCTTAATACTGTGGACAGGCTAGGCTGTGGGAGCCTTTGTATAACTGGTCAGACTAATTTGATTGTACAAGATAGATTTCAGCCATAAAACTTGACTTGATGTTTTCAAACAACAGGACTCACTTCCTATCAAGAGTTGTTTCAGAGATAAGGTGGGCACAGTCAGCTTTGATTCAGTGAATAGTTAGTCTTATGTAATCAGTGAAAGTTCATCGTAGTAGTGGAATTAGGATATTTACTGGAGTCAATACTATGCTATTTGGTTCAAGTTGATATAAAATAATGTCACTTCAACAATGCCAGTGGCAAGGCTGATAGCAACAAATTTACAAATTGGTAACCGAGAAGAAAATGTGTGCTGCATTTCTTCTGTATATGGAAAAAATAATTTGATGCAGGACTAACAATAGAAAAAATAAATTGCTGTCACAGTGATGGGAAATTAAATTTGCTGCCATACCCACTTCCTCCACTACCCCCCGAAATCAAATGGTTCTCCCCTAATGTGGATGTTTAGCACTTTTCCAGGGTAACTAAAGAAAATGTAAACATTCTAAACAAATGACACAATAAACTACAAAACAAATTAAAAGTAGGTTGAACAAGCTGAATATTTTGAAGTAACCATTTAAAAAAAAAATAGCCATAACTTTTTCTCTTTTATTGGGGGGGGGGGGGGGGGTACACCTAGTGTGTACAATTAGCCCAGTAGTGGCAGTACATTCTATTGAATAGTGCAGTGCGTGTAGCGTGTGACCTGCACAATAACCCGCCAGTGGCCAGCAAATAAGTTTCTTAGGCTTTAAAAAGTGAATCACTTACCGTACAATGGAAAAGTAATAGCGACCCGCAACTCACACAATAGTTACACTCCAAGGCTCGCAGCGACCTACATCAGCCCGCAACCGCACAAAGTGACCCGCATGGCCTGCAGCGACCTGCAACAGCCAACAGCACAATAGTTACACTCACTCACTCACTCACTCACTCACTCACTCACTCACTCATGTCAAGTGATTGTCCTCAGAAAATTAATGTGGATTATGATTATGCATGAGCCACGTTGAACAAAAAATATGGAATATATACTTGGGTCTTTCTACACCATGACAACGAGCAACTGTGTCACGACAACACGTCTACGTCATGCTGTTCAAAATATGAGTCAAAACGTTCAAAATTACCATTACTTTCATCTGTTTTTCTTGATATTACTGCCGGTGGTATAATTTTGTTATTCTCCAAAATTATTCTTCATTCAGCCGGAAAATACTCTTGACCTAAGGGTTGTCACTGCGACGAGTGACAAAGGCAAATTATAAGGTCTCTCGTATTTTCCTTGGCTGGACGGAAAAAATGGAAATAACATCTAATTATATACACTGGTTATTTGATTCTACGTCACTATAACCCGTCACTGGTTTTGTGGTGTCAGAAATATTGGTCAAAACGTTCCAAATTGTCATTATTTTCCCGATTGTAAAAATAGATTATGCTTGAGGAGGCCTTGGTATAATTATTTAGTAGCCGGAAATACTCGTGACCTAAGGCTTTGTCACTTCAAGTCGATCGAGTCTCAATGACAAGGCACCTTTGGTTACTCGCATTTCCTTGGGTGAGCGAAGAAGAAATATCAGGGAACAGTTTCTAAATAATGCAATAACAATAGAAATCAAGGATTGAGATTGGTATGAATCTGTAATTTAATTTGGATTAATGATGTATTCTATTCACAGGTACAAATTGTGTAAGGGAAACTGCCATGTATCTGAAATCAAAATTTGAACTTTTAAATGAGAGAAGAGAACACCGACCAATGTATACACACTTCACAGTCGCTACAGACAGCAAGAATATCGAATCAGTATTCAAGGATATCATGTATCAAGTACTAATGACAAACTTATATTCCTGTCAACTTGTCTGATTGGATGATAAAGTCGCCTGTTTAAGTAGATTTAAGATTTGTTGTAATTCGTGTTCAATTTGTCAAAGGGAAGGAATTTGCGTAAATAATGATTTTCGATAAGGCCTAATAAAAAGATTTTGTGTTATTCCGATTATGCTCAATTTTAGAATTGGTGGGGTTGGTAGATTTTTTATTTTATTTTATTATATATTTTTTTCTGTGTGTCTAGTTCAGGTTTTCCATTGTTTTCCAAATGGTCTCTGTACATGTGTTGTTTATTTCTTCCTATCAGATGTACAGACATTACAAATTGGAAGAACAGTTTTATTTTGTCGTTTTTAGTTGATGTCAGTTTCTGCATTCACTATTTCTTGAGACTTCACAATTTTTGCGATTTTATTATTTTTTTCTCGAATACGTAAAGAAAAGCTTGTTAATTAATGTACATTTTAGTTGTAATAAGTCATTTGCATGGTTAATGATTTTCAGTAATTAGGTTTTATCTTAAGAAAGCAAGAAAGCAACCCATACTTGTTTCCTTTGTGCATGTGGTCCTCTACATACCATATAATTTAGCGTATACATCAACCATAACAAATATCAAATATCAAGTATCAAAGCTTGTTGATGTAGCTATTAGCTTTGATGTTTTATTTGGATAATTAATAATTTTTGGTAATTAATTGATATCTTAAGAATACAAGCTTCAAATTTCATATAAGTTGGTACAACACTTGATGACAATAAATTATTTTATTTAATTTACTGATGTAGTTTTCAATTGTACGCTGTCATTTGCATAGTCATTGATTGTTCTTAATTAGGTTGTATTTAAAGAATGCAAGCTTACAATTACGTACAATTTGGTACATACATATATATTATAACAAAGTGCACATTCTATACAGCTTGTTGATGATTCATTTCATCACTAATAGTTTTCGGTAATTTTCGGTAATTAGGCAATATATAATTTGGTATAATAAATTTGCCAATATATTGTGTCTAATAGCTAATGCTCAGAATTTTGCAATTTAACAGCAAATGTGTGTAGGAACAAAAATCTAAAGGCATTACAGAAAATATCAGTTTACATGTGGTTAATTGTTATATTCCCCTTTTAAAAATATATTTCACTGAAATTTCTATATTTTTGTATCAATATCAGTATTAAATGCCTTCCTTGCTTAATTGGACCTGACAAAAATTGAATGATGTTTTATTTTATATGTACTGACCATTAGGTAGAAATATATTATATATTCGGAGTGTTGGATTACAAAAATTGATTTTTAAATACAACTTAATGTTTTGTAGTCAACAAAGTTATGTAACACATTTCAGTCTGTGTGTGTGTGTGTGTGTGTGTGTGTGTGTGTGTGTGTGTGTGTGTGTGTGTGTGTGTGTGTTCAACAACTGCTGAGCCATGATATTTTATAGAAGATATTATTTTAGCTGTGTTGTTGAGGGACTGTCAAACCCAAACTGTGTGCTATGCCAATCAAATGTTGTAATGTGAGTTTAATAATGACCTAACTCAAAAAGCACTGGGCTGATCAGTCTAATTACAACTAGTTGCAATGTACCTAGCGATATTTTGGATGAACGCATGCGCATGATGAACTTGATATGCAAATTAGTAATCAGCTTATTTGGTTTTGGAGTGAAATTTAAAAAATGAAAGGTGAATTGGTTTCTATGCATGATTGAATCACTTCTTGGGATATGCAAATGATATTATATAACAAGGATGAGAACTATCCAAGCCAAATTGATCAAGGCAGTGTTATGCAAATTAGGTCGAAAAACAAAATGTGATATTGGTCTAAATAACTCCCCTACTAAATTTTGGTGACAATGTCTCTACAATAGTTAAAAGGATAATTTAGAATAAAGGAATTATTGACTAAATGACATTTAAAAGTAAAAAAAACCAACAAAGATCACTTTATTGTAGTAACTTAAGTTAATTCAAGTGTCTCGTTTAGGTATTCTTCAAGATTCGATTGTAGTGGGCAGATCGGTGATATAGTGTGATTATTGGCCAATAGACAATCTCACATATTGGTCATTAGATTGGTATGATATAATTTGGATAGGATATCTACTGTATTTTCATTACATGATGCCAGATGATCAGATCATCATTTGGTGTCAAAAGTGACTCATGTCAAGTCAAAACTGTTTAAAAAAATTATACTTATCATTACACCTATCACAGCTGGCAAACCTATTCTGATGCCAATTATAAACACATTAACAATACACAGAGACACATACAATCATAAACATATCATGTCAGTCACTCTGCTACAACCACTGCCTCCCCCCCCCCCTCTGCCTAACTGTAACAATAACTGGCGGGATATGTTTATAATTTCACTAATAGGTATGTTTCATTTCGTATTAAATATGACATTTTGTATTTCACTGACGTGTTGTATTTTCATATTTTCGTAAATAAATTGATACTTTGTTCACTATTAAATGTTTCATTTCCATTTGTAACACTTCCTCTACTAAAAGATGTTATTTTAGTCAAAATATAGCATTTGTTAATTTTCTCCTAAACACAGTTCAATCCATATGATTATGTGAATTATCTCTTTCCTAGTCTTTGTTTATTGTGAGATAGTATCAAGAATTTCATTGTAAACTTTTGGGAAGCTGAGTTTGATCAGTACATAGGCATACATTATGTTTGATTGAGTACAATCAAGCTTAGCTGAGTTTGATCAGTACATGGGCATACATTATGTTTGATTGAGTACAATCAAGCTTAGCTGAGTTTGATCAGTACATAGGCATACATTATGTTTGATTGAGTACAATCAAGCTTAGCTGAGTTTGATCAGTACATGGGCATACATGAATACCAAAGATGAAAATAAAGAACAAATACCTCAACAACAAATCTGCATTTGAAGGGAGGTGTTTAAAGGCAAACAAATGTTTAATGTTCCCAAAAACAAATATTCTGATTATTTTAAGTATGTGAAATTTGATATTTAAGACAAATATCATTATTATGTGGCATACTATATAGATATAACAGTCAAGGATGCTAACTTGGTTATTAAAGGGAACAGGCATAATTTATTGCAGGGGTGGGGTGCTGAGGAGATGATGGGAGGCCACAAAAAGAATTAGTTTTTAAAAAAGGATCTGATGGTCTGAAACGGGTAGAATGAAGTACGTATTCTGCTCTTGGTTTGTGACTCTGTGAACCAAATTAAACCAAAGGAGCAGTTGTTTACCTTGTATAGTTGTAGTTGGTGGTAGTTGTGGGGGGGGGGGGGGGGGGGGAGATCATCCATGAGAAAGTCTGTGATTTATGCCTGGTTTATGTGAAATTCAGTTCTTGGTATCAAAGATAGAGATATCCATTAATTGACGTAATTGAACAAAGGTGGACAGGTTCCTTCAATCTCCTTTTGGCTGTGTCCACTGATTTGGGGCTAGATACTCACAGTTACCCATACGAATAGTGAGGCTTTAAAAAGAAGTAAAAAACCAAACCAATAACATAGATTATTGCAAAATAAGTTTTCAAGGAGTGACATAATAACATATTATAATGACTGATTTGATAATAATCTGAAAGAAGGATAAAGGATTTATTCTTGCGAGCCAATATTGAATTTATCAATTTGTGTATAAAATAGAGAGGAGTATAAGAGTTCTGATGTTTTTGAATAAACCAACTATGTGTATCATATCATACAGGGATGTACATACATACATACATACATACATACATACATACATACATACATACACACACACACACACACACACACACACACACACACACACACATACATACATACATACATACATACATACATAAATACATAAATACATACATACATACATGCATACATGCATACATACACACATACATACATACATACATACATACATACATACATACATACATACATATACATACATACATACATACATACATACATACATACATACATACATACATACATATGAAAGGCAGGGGAATAATTGACATGGACAGGTTTATTGAAGTGCCAACATGTTCTCTTATTTTCCGGTTGATTTGTACAGTGGAGTAAATATAAACAAAAAAAAAGTCCAAAGTTGGGTCAAAGGCCTGCAAAGACCAAGACAGGAAAAAGACAAAGAAGAAGAAGAAGACCTGTATATAAACAAAGTGAAATACAATGAAACTTTAGTTGAAACTTAGTGATACACTGCTATATGGTTTGGCTTGTCGTCAACTAGCCCACAGCAAACATAATGGTTAAATATGATCTCTTACTAGACAGAGTTACACTGGGTGTGTCATGATTAAGCTAACTTAAACAGAGAGTTTAACAGCTGTCTTCTCATCTCAAACTATCATAGTAACGTGATACAGGATGTAGTTTGCATCTGTATAGTGGTGAATAGAACAATATCAACACCAGCTTTCTTATATTCTAGGCTACTTATGAGCACATAATTATTTACAATAAAACAGTTAACTTGTTAAAATGAAATGATACAAAAGACTTAATTTGCTCAAAGAAGATTACAAGTCACACAAGGGTGGTCAACATACCCTGAGCTGCGATCCTGTTGACACTAAATCAACATGTGCAGCTTTCACTATGTTCTCAGGTGGCACGTAAGTATCAAGTATCTCCTTTGAGATGAAAGTAACAGAGTATGAGCAATGGAATTCCTGGTATCATTGTATTAGCACAGTCAATGGAAGTAAGAAACTTTGTCAGAAGACTACTCATTTTGGCATTGCCAGTTGTGTCGAACTTGGCACTTAAACTATAAACTCATAGAATGAAAGCAAGGCAGAATACAATTATACAGATTGAACTATAATGAACTGCACCAAAGATGACAAAAGATAAAATGTAGGCTTGTGACGAGCACATTGTCATTATATACAATATATTACATTATGAATGAAATAACATAATAACTTCATCAAGTAAAGAAACTTTCTTTAAATAACAATAAATAGAAAAGTATAATTACAAATGAACACATGCACTAACCTGCTAGATTGCAGAGATGAAAACTAGACATATCTCACACGCTGTTCACTGTCTTTTGTCTTGAGAAGTGACTGTGTCAAGGTTCTTAATACGCATGCCCATGGAGTGCTGTGAAGGCATTCTATGACGTCATCAAGGCTAAACAAAGTCACATTGACATTGAATAAACACTGAACATTGAACTTTTAGCATCTAGGTGACAAACACATAGATTAGATCTAGGCACTGCTTTACCCTGTTACACATACATACATACATACATACATACATACATACATACTTGTATACATACATACATACATACATACGTACGTACATACATACGTACGTACATATGTATGTACTGCACGTCGGAGACATCAGAGGTCATTTCAACTTCAAGAATATTCTCGTAAATCTCATAAATGTCAGTAATATCATCGCTTATATAAATAGATGTATATATCTATCAACACGATCATATATCAGTTGTACCAATTAGTTACAACCCATTTCCTATACGCTGAGCTTTTAACATTACTTATCCTGTGAAATAAAGTATTCTGATTTTAGCCACAATTGGAGTGACTCCTCTCTCTCTCTATCCACCGTTCCCCTCACTCTGCCTCACAACAACCTGCCCTTCTAATGTGCCTATAGCCACATGTACATACATGTATACACATGCACATATGGTACATGCATACATACATACATACATACAAGTTACATGCTTACATACATACCATATGTACATATATGCATACATACATATATACAAAATTTAATATATACATGTATGTACGTACGTATGCATGTATGCATGTACATGTGTACATACAACATACATGGTATATACCATACATAAAATAGTAATATACGTACATGCACGCATACTTGGCATTGCGTACATATATATATACACACACACACATGTACATACATAGATACATACATACATATATGTGCATATATACATATGTACATATATACATACGTACATATTATGTCCATATATTTATTTATTTATTTATTTATTTATTTATTTATTAAGCCGTGTACACAAGAAGTGACATTGGCAAGGAAATATACACATACACACAATGAACAGAATACTATCAAGGCAGTATATTTTACATTTTATTTATCTCAGATGATATATTTTATTAAATTGTAGCAATTTTCAGTATTACAGCTGACATTTAATTCTACTTGCAATAGAAACCTTCATCTAATATTAATTTAGTGTGTAGAGTTACATACAGAATATTACACACAGTGCAAAGGTTGAAAAATGGCATTTACATAATGATACTCAAGTCTTTAAAAAAAAGTGTATAAAGTCATATCCAATGCTTATGAAATGTTATCATATGGTCTATAGTTAACAAATGGGATAAGTGGCAAAATGAAATAGTCACGAAATCACATCAAACACTCATCAAACAATTAACATATGATGAAGTATAAATACATTGATGGGCTGTTCTGAAATGATGGGAATTGTAGACATTGATTCTTTCATCAAACAGGATCTAAAAATACTATATTAAGGAGTATTAAATGACTATTCTCTGTGCACCATGAAAATATAGGACTGATATGTTTCTATGGTTACAGATCATGAGTTTAATACTCCAAATTGGTTGTAGACTTGGGGGTATAGGGCTAATGCACTGGTAAGATCTTAGTTCTAAGAATGAAGCTGCATCACAGCATAAGAGTCTGTATACTGACTCACAATACTTGTCTATTATAGGAACTACACTAAGTCAGTGCAAAAACAAAGATTTTACAGTACAGTGTATGGTAGCCTAGGACAATTCATACATGTTAGAAAAGGTGATATTTCAATTCAAGTACTGGAAATGAGTGTTAATGAGACAATTTCACTGAACATATCTGATATATAGCATAGTTCATTGATGTCAAATTAAAGTCATTGTATTTTGACCAAAAATAGATTTTCCCCTCTTTAGCAAGTCATAGTTTGTGAAAATAGCAAAAATTACATGTGTGAGAACTTTAATGAATGAACCAGTCATCTGTCTATTAAGTAATAAAAATAATGATAATAATAATAATAATAATAATAATAATAATAATAATAATAATAATAATAATAATAATTTAATTTATATAGCTAGTAAAATCCACAGAGACAGTGATCAGAGCTGCTTAAAATACAAAGCAAGCATAAAAAGTAAAAAAACTAAATTCCAGGTTTAAAGAGAAAGCAAGATTAAAAAGATGCATTTTCAGCATATGTTTAAAAACATTGAAATTATCACAATGACGGATTTGGAGAGGGAGAGCATTCCATAAAACTGGGGAAGAAACATTGAAAGCCCTGTCTCACCATGAGTTTTGTCCTGGCTGTAACCATACTAAGTTTAAAATGATCAGCAAAACATAGACTATGCCCCGGGACAATAAGAGACTGGCCAACTCACCAAGATATGGAGGACCAGAACCATGAAGACATTTAAAATTGATGACTAAGATAAATAAATAATACATTGACTTACGGGCAACCAATGTAATTCCTGTAGAAGTGGAGTGATGTGAACATGATGCTTCGAATGTGTAATAATTCTGGCTACAACATTTTGTACATGTTGAATGCGATTTATAGAGTACTGAGGTATACCGTGTAACAATGAATTGCATGAATCAATGTGAGGAGAAACAAGCGAATGAACTAGTTGTTCAGTGGCAGACCTATAGTAGACAGATATTTACCAACAAGAGCAATATGGCAAATATGAAACATGGAAGAACGACAAATCTGACTATTAACATGGTGAGGCTTCATAGTGAGACCAGATTGAAGGATGGCTCCATTTACAAGGCTTTACCTGATGACACCATGGGCAGAATTAGAAATCAATGCATTGAGGTGTGATTATTATTAATTGAATATATAATGTCATTTTGGTACAAGTCAGCTGGAAACAAGGGGCTAGCTCATGGACCTTATTAATTTAGCATTATCCTATTGGCAACATATCACCTTTGACATAGTAATTGGTTGAAAAATAGCTTTTAGTAGCCATTAGCTAGGCTATGGGCAGGATGAAGTTGACACGTTATGATGTCACCCTGCACTGGATGCTAATATAAATCCCCCCCCCCCCATCCCATACATTCTGTAGATTCAACAAAAATACAATGTAATTTGAGTTCACACCTCAAAGCCTAAATGATCCTTGTGTAGGGATAAATAGCAATATTTCCCTTTGAGAATTGAAATATAAATATGTATATTATGTACATGTAAGAGATTAAGGACTATTTAATTTAATACTGATATGTACTCATATTTAGTACATTCAGTGGGCTATATTGCAGTTGCAAGGAGTGAGAAATCATATAGTGAATCATTGTCATAAAAGCGAAACTGAAAGTTTGATTGGCAAATTGATTTAGTTGGTGGGGAAGTGGGTGGAGGGGTTGGGGTATTATTCTTATGGATCTCAGTAAAAAAATCCACAAAGAAAGCTAATTTTATCCTTGTAATGAAGATTAGTTTAATTATTTCATATTTTTGTGGAAAACATTTAATATCCATGACCAGTAAATGTCTGGAGGAAGTTTTTAAAGTGTATAGATGAGACAATTATCTGATCTCAGAGCTGTGTGTCATTTGGCTTTACAACAAGATTTGCAAGGAAAGATCTTGACATTTAACTGTTATTTGAGTCCTGTGAAAGGCTATAATAGGTGTCTACCTTCTAGCTAACTGTCACATGGTACCCTCAAATTGTGTAATTGTTCCAAACACGAAATATGACTGCTGAATTGATTTGTGGTTTGAGTATGATGAAATCTAAATCCTGAGAGCCCAGATAGTCAAATTTTGTAACTTCCAGATCTAAAAATAAGACCTGTAATTTTTAAAAGAATGATTTGTTTTGTGATTTGAGCATATATATCCAAATCATCTAAATGTCGAGTCCAGATTTTTCAACTTCATGTACTGCTATTGAAAAGACATGATTTATGGTTTCAGCAAAAGAAATCAACACATGGAGCCCTGCAGGGCAAAACTTTGTAACTTCAAACCTAAAAATATAACTCCCAATTCTAAATAATAGTGCCTCTGGCGTTGTAGCACAAATGTACAGTTTTTAAAATGTTTATTCACATGCTGATCCATGCTAGGTATAGGTGTTTATTTGCTGAATGATTATCCTGTTGTCTATCCAGCCCTGTTGTTATCTTTGCAATATACGCAATCATTTGGCTGTTGCTGTGGGCAAGGTTGCTAAACATATCTGCATACATTTTTAATGTTCTTATACATTTATTGCCATTATGCATTATTTTACAAATACAATGTACACCAGGAAAATGTTGTGATGTTGCTCGAAACAAGCAATCTACAATCCACACAAGACAACACCAAAACTAGCGACATAAGACAACTTGTCTATGAATCCCTGATGTTACCTTTGCGATATACATGATCATTTGGCTGTTGCTATGGGCATGGTCTTGTTGCTAGGCATATTTGCATACACTTTTTGAATGTTTGCTCACATCTAAGAATCCCTGTTGTTACCATTGTGAAATACATCATCGCTTGGCTCTTGCTATGGGTGTGGTCATAGTTGTTAGGGATATTTGCATGCATCTTTTGAAAGTTTACTCACTTGCCTACCAGATGTGGCTATTTTAGCAAAATATACTTGTATTTGGTTGATGCTAAGGGTGTGGTCATGGTTGCTGAGGCCAATTGTGTCAAAATGTTTTGAAGAAAATCTGCAGAACAACACTTCTAGAACTTACATCTCACCAAATTTCAGTCTCATTGACCAAGTAATTTTTGAGAGAGATGTTTTTTGACCAAAATTCAAATCTTTACACCTAATTTGCATATCATTGATGACATCATTATACATGTATACTTCATATTTCTTCATTTATACACCCCCAAATACATCCCCACTAAATTTTAGCCCAATCTCCTCAGTAGTTTTGGAATTAAAGACTTTTGACCAAAAAGACACATTTTTAACCCTAATTTGCATATTACTGATGGAATAATCATGTCATGAACAAATCTTAATCTATGAGCATTCCAACCAAATTTCAGACCAATCTGCCTAGTAGTTTTTAAGTTTAAATTTTTTGACCAAAAATGACATTCTTTTAACCAAATCACACACCTGTGATATGTTCATTTTGCTTTGAACAATTTCCCAACTAGACACCAAAAGTAACGTCCCCACCAAATACCAAGGCAGTCTGGTGGTTTTTGATTTATCCACACACACACACACACACACACACACATATATGCACACTCACACACACATTAACAGACAGGCAGGCAGGCAGATAGACAGACAGACAGACACCACTTGATGCCTATAAGACTACTGAACCTTATCAGTTCAGTTGTGTTAAAAATATATGTTTTGACACTTAAAATTAAATGTAAAAAAATCTGAATAATTGAACTGTAATAAGAAAAAATAAATTGGCAAAAGCAACTTTTTAATCAGCATTCCATAAACTGTGGGTAACTATTTTCCTATTGTTACACCAAATAAATCTGCAATCCATAAAATCTAATTTATACAGAGGGTGAATTCTCCTTTGGTGGTACCCAATTTATCAGAGAGATATAATGGTTCCCCTGAATGATAAAAAAAAAATAGAAAGAAAAATAAAGGATGATGATGACTTATGCAATTTTCCTTTGAGATGAAAAACACCATGTCATAAAGAGACCTCCAAAGTCCTAAGTTGAAAAACGTATAATAATATATATATCATGATATTTTGAATGCAATGCAGATAATTTATAGGCAAGTGTACCCATTATATACAAGTTCTCTTCTTCCACTTTTGATTGAGAAACAGACATGATTCAAACAAATCACTTGTCTTTCTTGAGTGTCTAACTTGATCTGACAGAATGATCCAAGTATAAGGTTTCAGCTGTGGTGCAATTTGACAACACAGTTTTCACACTTGCTAAGAAATCTAACCATTCAACTGGCAGTTATCAAGTCTACAAATTTGGTGTTCAATATATAGTTCATTTCATAATTTACAGTCAGAAGAGTTTCAAAATTTTAAACACTGGTGAAAAATGTCATGGACAAACAGTTCATGTACACAAACACAACAAAAATACAAGAGAGATGTGAAATTGATACATGTACATTTCCAAATATGAAGAAAAACAACAATACAAGACAGTTGACAACTACAAGTTTATTAATAATTCAATATTTACTTGGCTTTAGTAGCTGGGATAATCTTATTAAACTGAGATAATCTTATTAAACTGAGATAATCTTGACAATATTTTCTAACAAATTATGAATAGGCCTAACAGTTCAGTTATTATATGTAAAACCTATAGTTTTATTACATTTACTATCTCATGTAGTTAACTGTTCAACCCACTTACAATAATATAAAGATGTAATCATGCAATGTGCTTCTGATTGTATCAATCAATAAACAGGTCTGTTTGTGATTCACAAATATACATTGGATAGTGCCATACATCCTCCTCATTGATTCCCATGTCACATTGGGATTGATGGTCCAGTGATACTATTAGGTTACTAACATTTCAAATCCAATAACAATATAAATTTCATTTTCTGACCAATACTACATCATACACGTTAGATTTAAATACTTAATACTTTTTCCTTACATTGTGCCATGGATAGATATATTCAAAGATCAGCCAAGTAAATGTTGCAAACTAGTACTAATGCCCATAATTATGGTAAGCAAATAAATTCACAAATTATATTACATTACGGCACAAAATTACACTTATATCCACCCTAGTTTACTGAAAATATGATCTTGTGATTAACTACAATAATAAACCATCTTGCTGATCAAAGACATTATACATTTTTGTTATGAATTACACATCAAACAATTAAAATACAATGCAATTTACATTTTATCTGTGTGTGAATATTCTGTTTGGTGTGTGAATTAACTTCCTTGTCTCAGGCCTAATAAAAACATTGTTTGGTTCCGGTTACTAGACCCCACCTAGTTTTTCACTGCCGACTCTAAACTTTATTTTACATATTCAAGAAAAAAAAATCACGAAAATTGTGTGAAGTCTTGCCAGAAATAGTGGATGTGGAAACTGACATCAACTTCATAAAAAGACAATTACTGTTCTTCAATTTGTCATGGCTGTATATCTGATAGGAAGAAACCAATAACACAGAGACCATATGGAAAACAATGGAAAACATAACTACCTGAACTAGATACTTACTTATGAAAAAATAATAACAATAAAATAAAATAAAAAAATCTACCTACCCAACTATTCTTACTATTAAAATTGAGTATAATTGGAGCCACACAATTTTTTTTATTAGGCTTCATATCTATTAAAATAATGTTGCTTTGTCATGGTAACATGCTTGCACACTGAGTGTCTGTATTTTGGTTTGCCTTGTGAGATACAGAATTCAACATAGTTTAGCCTACTTTGAAACTCTATAGTCTCTCTTGTTTGGTAGTAACATCTATTTTTTATGCCTTAATATACAGGATGGACAGGATGTAGTAGATATCAGCATTTCCACCCTTCTCTTTCTTCTTCTTTAAAATTGTGTGGGTTCTCATCAGTCTGAGTAATATATCCCATAATAGTGCCCCAACATGTACTGAAGTCAGAAAGGTCATGAAGATCCGACCCATTATTTGACAGCTGATTTAAGTAGAATATAATTTTTTTTCTGATGGTGTTGAAGGCTGCCATGAAGAGACTCTTAGAGTGGCTTTAAAATGATGATTTAATAGTGCTAATTAGTAGTCATGGACTTGTATATTAAGTGAATGATTCATTGTTCCAGATGTGTATTGCCAAAGGAATTGCCCATTCCCTGGACAGTTACCCCTAAGACAATTCTTCTCCCGACAATGGCCTCCAAATTTTAATGCCTGTCATGTGAAAGGCATATTCCGTGTTGAAATATGCAAAAGTGGTTTTGTGAAGACCAGCAAAAGTAGCCATGTGTATACACAGCAGTGATGATGCTTAGTTGTTGGTGTCAATCAAAATACTTAACAAGTGCTAGGTGATAAGTGTGCAAGTGAGATAAGATGTTAACCTGATTTGATATAATGTGCATTACACAGGGTTGATACTCATCAACACAGAATCATTACAATTCACACACAATCAATAATCAATTACACTTAAATATATACCTACAGTGTTAATAGTTCTCTCTTGGATGTCATTCACCTTTCCTGTGTTTTCATGTATGCAAAAATGATAGACATAATACAATTAAGATGAATAGATAGACAAATATATAGTTCAGTAGATGAGTGGGTGGGTATCTATCTATCTATCTATCTATCTGGCTATCTATCCATCCATCCACCCATTCATCTATATACCTATCTATCTACCTATCTAGCCACCTGTTTATTCGTCGATCTACATGTATTTATTGTCAGTCTATTATACCTATCTGTCTATTTATCCATCGAACCATCAAGCCATCTACCTAAGTGTCTAGGCTAATGATAACTTATTGAAATGTGCCAACCTCTTTTGAATATGCCATGACTGATATTTCACTTACTGAAGTTTCAGGCAGGTAGGCATCGCATCATTTGGCAAAGTGAGGTCTAAACTTTTGATAATTGTCATTGATTGCATGACAATGCACAAAAGAATGAATACATTGAGGCCTCATTTCAACACTAGGCATTACAGTTGTGGTTAGGCAGATTTTGATTTTTAGTAGTTGCTAAACAGATAGTACAATATGGTACAACATGGAAAATGAGTTTGTGTCAGATGACTTTATCGTCCTGTTAGACATAATACAATTAAGTAAGGTCGTATCTGCCTATACAATTGCATAGCAGATACAACCTTACTGCACTGATGTTGTGATGTTATGTTACAATAGTCATTTACATCTCTTCTGGCCCTCACTTCCGGTCTGACAACTGCTTGTGAAAAATGCTTCTAGTGGCAAAACCATGAAATCTTATCTTTCTGAATATGGTGTGTTGTCAAACACCTCACAATGATTCAACCTTTTCATGTGATGATTTGATGTCTTTTTCTTAATAACTGGAAAATAACAAAGAAAAGTTGCGACCACTTGACTTGGCTAAGTGGTGTAAAAAACTTAAATACATGCCCTACTTACAAATTGACTAATATACAGAGACATTGCTTTCTTTGAAGTGACATACTATATTACCACTATCTTGGATGTCAAATTTTGATAATGCAAATTTTATTTATTTACAGTATGACAGTAGTATTGAAAGAAACTAGTGATACAAAAAGTGAGTAAAATAAGTAATCAGTGTATAAGACATAAGGAAAGGGTACACTGAGTAGAAGTTTAGATGAAGAGTTGACAAATATATACACGTACTTGTGACACACTATCTGAATTCTAATCATATATGTAAGTATATAGTATATAATAATCGTCAATGTGAAAGAGATACCATACAAATTGACAGGTATATAATAATAATCGTCAATGTGAAAGAGATACCATACAAATTGACAGGTATATAATAATAATCGTCAATGTGAAAGAGATACCATACAAATTGACAGGTATATAGTAATTGTTGATGTGAAAGAGATACCATACAAATTGACAGGTATATAGTAATTGTTGATGTGAAAGAGATACCATACAAATTGACAGGTATATAATAATAATCGTCAATGTGAAAGAGATACCATACAAATTGACAGGTATATAGTAATTGTTGATGTGAAAGAGATACCATACAAATTGACAGGTATATAATAATAATCGTCAATGTGAAAGAGATACCATACAAATTGACAGGTATATAATAATAATCGTCAATGTGAAAGAGATACCATACAAATTGACAGGTATATAGTAATTGTTGATGTGAAAGAGATACCATACAAATTGACAGGTATATAGTAATTGTTGATGTGAAAGAGATACCATACAAATTGACAGGTATATAGTAATTGTTGATGTGAAAGAGATACCATACAAATTGACAGGTATATAGTAATTGTTGATGTGAAAGAGATACCATACAAATTGACAGGTATATAATAATAATTGTTGATGTGAAAGAGATACCATACAAATTGACAGGTATATAGTAATTGTTGATGTGAAAGAGATACCATACAAATTGACAGGTATATAGTAATTGTTGATGTGAAAGAGATACCATACAAATTGACAGGTATATAGTAATTGTTGATGTGAAAGAGATACCATACAAATTGACAGGTATATAGTAATTGTTGATGTGAAAGAGATACCATACAAATTGAAAGGTATATAGTAATCGTCAATAGACAAACATACATACAAGTGTACCCAGGATAAGGATATCTGATTTTAGTTCTATCGATTGGAGGAACATAACCATATTATACCACACAAACACAAGCCAAGTTGAATGTTTGCAAAATATATCAAATTTATACCTTGGTAGATACCACATGCATGCCAAGATGTATACCCTTGTAGTTAAGTGTCACGACATTGGTGTTTATGCCATTCATTCTGTGGTGTCCAAAATGATAAAAAATGTTGCTATTACTCTCCCCAATTTTTCATAAATCATAGCACAGGTATAATCATGTAATTCCTTGACATTTTTCTTCATTGAGCCAAACATTACCATGAAATATGGGTTTTGTCACTACTCCCCTTTAAAAGTGACAAGACAACTACTTGTATTTTCCTTGGCTGACTGATTATAAGAAAAAATATATGTTTGAGTATTATCTTCATGGTGATTGATTGCCTTACAATCTGTGTTGTTGTTTCCGTTTAATTATATTGTGATTAATAAGACAATCTAAAAAAATGTCACTGTTGCAACATATTAGATTATTCCCCAATATTTTTTCTTTGTTCAGCTAAGTAAAATATGAGTAACCTAAGGGGCTTTGACAAACCTCTAGGTCATAACTATTTCCTGCTGAACAATGAAAACTATTGGGGAATAGTTTAATTATACCTCCTCAAGAAAAGTGCATCAAAATTAAGAAAAATAATGGTGATTTGGATCATTTTGATTATATATTGAGCACCACAGAACCAGTGATGAAGACTTGGGGTTGTTGTGACATAGACAGCCAGGGTATATAATCCATAATATATATATATTCAGTTCAAACATAGACAGCCAGGGTATATAATCCATATATATATATTCTGTTCAAACATAGACAGCCAGGGTATATAATCCATATATACATGTATATTCAGTTCAAAGACAATAACTTGGCTTGTGCATGATATAAATGAGTTTGCTTTATTATAATCTTTATGAAAAACCAACACTTTGTTCCAAAAGGTAATTTCTTTGTAGTATGGTCACCGTGGCAAAAATGAGAACTGTTTCTTTCTACTGCAATGATTACTGTTAAATTAGTATAAATTTTTAAAGATTTCTAATTACTCTTGTAAGTTCTTTGAATATGATGCTAAATAGGGAGATCATTATATAATTAACTGAATACAAAAATATCTTTATATGTCCATGCATAAAATGTAACCAAACACTAAACATCAAACATCATCAAAATTATTTACAAAATCTGAAATGATCTATGATTTCTTCTTTTCATATAATATACACTCTGACATATCTACAACATGGCGTGTGTGATAATCTTATAAACAAATACTATACACATTTCTGAATAGCTGATAACTTGTCATAATTATTATAAACCTAAGACGGAGAGGCTGTAAAAAGTGAAACAAAAAGATTCACAAAATTGAACAAGATCCATATCTTATGCTACATGTAATCCTAGAATCCATATATTATGCTACATGTAATTCTAGAATCCATATCTTATGCTACATGTAATTCTAGGATCCATATATTATGCTACATGTAATTCTAGAATCCATATCTTATGCTACATGTAATTCTAGGATCCATATCTTATGCTACATGTAATTCTAGAATCCATATCTTATGCTACATGTAATTCTAGGATCCATATCTTATGCTACATGTAATTCTAGAATCCATATATTATGCTACATGTAATTCTAGAATCCATATCTTATGCTACATGTAATTCTAGGATCCATATCTTATGCTACATGTAATTCTAGAATCCATATCTTATGCTACATGTAATTCTAGAATCCATATCTTATGCTACATGTAATTCTAGAATCCATATCTTATGCTACATGTAATTCTAGGATCCATATCTTATGCTACATGTAATTCTAGAATCCATATCTTATGCTACATGTAATTCTAGAATCCATATCTTATGCTACATGTAATACTGGGATCCATATCTTATGCTACATGTAATTTGAGAATCCATATCTTATGCTACATGTAATTCTAGAATCCATATATTATGCTACATGTAATTCTAGAATCCATATCTTATGCTACATGTAATTCTAGGATCCATATCTTATGCTACATGTAATTCTAGGATCCATATCTTATGCTACATGTAATTCTAGGATCCATATCTTATGCTACATGTAATTCTAGAATCCATATCTTATGCTACATGTAATTCTAGAATCCATATCTTATGCTACATGTAATTCTAGGATCCATATCTTATGCTACATGTAATTCTAGAATCCATATCTTATGCTACATGTAATTCTAGGATCCATATCTTATGCTACATGTAATTCTAGAATCCATATCTTATGCTACATGTAATTCTAGAATCCATATCTTATGCTACATGTAATTCTAGGATCCATATCTTATGCTACATGTAATTCTAGAATCCATATCTTATGCTACATGTAATTTGAGAATCCATATCTTATGCTACATGTAATTCTAGAATCCATATCTTATGCTACATGTAATTCTAGAATCCATATCTTATGCTACATGTAATTCTAGGATCTGAAGCGTTGAGAGAAGATTTGTACCTGGTCTATATGGATTATGTGACAATTTACATGGTACTCAATTACTGACATGTTTACAGCTGTTTGTGTACTCAATTGAATTATCGCAATAATGTTACTAAATGGAAAATACAAAGCCAGGAATCTCTTCATGATGTAAATGAATAGTTACATAGGTCATAAGTTCATTCTCCATCCAGTTTCAACATCTTCTATTCAACAGTTCCCAACAGAATATTTCATTGCTAGTTGTCAACATACATAACTCAGTGGATAGAACAGCAACACACAACATATAATTATGTGACATTACAGGTACATAGATTTCACTGCAATCAGACGTATAGCTTGGCTTACCTCCGGTGGGGTTTTTCTGGTGCTACAATAGAAGAAAGTAATCATATCAAAATGTATCTATAAATAATAAATGTGTGTGTGTGTGTGTGTGTGTGCGTGCCTGCCTGCCTGCGTGCGTGCGTGCATGCATGCGTGCGTGCGTGTGTGTGTGTATGTATGGATGGAAGGGTCAAGGCAGGTGGTTGGGTGGGTAGGGAGGTAGATAGGTAGGTAGGTATACAAGGGTAGGTATGTATGTATGACATTGTATGTACATACTTATGTAACTATTTAGATATAAAGCTAAGTTTATGAATAGGTGTATATATGTATGGTGTGATCTACATGTATAGTATATACAATGCAATACTTACGTGGTTCAGACAACTTGACATGAATGGGTTCTAGAATTTCTTCCAATAATTTCTTTTGGTGTACAAAGTCTTCAATTGTAGGATCTTCTGTAGTCTCCAACCATTCTTGTTTCTCAGCACATGCATTTAAGCCAGTTACCTACATCAGGAACAAGTTTTGAATTTTAACTATACAATCAATAGAGAGTGCATTGTTAGCCTACAAAAAATACTTGAATATGAACTTATACTTATTAAATCTGACGTTCACGCAAAGTGTTCAATTAATTTCTCATCAAAAATAAAGCAACACTTGAATTTGTAGCTGTCTAGGTATAATGATAATGTTTATGACAAGTACATGTATGTAACAATATGGACACATCTACATTGATAATGTTTATAACTAGTAGTATGGACACATCTACATTGATAATGTTTATAACTAGTAGTATGGACACATCTACATTGATAATGTTTATAACTAGTAGTATGGACACATCTACATTGATAATGTTTGTAACTAGTAGTAGTATGGACACATCTACATTGATAATGTTTGTAACTAGTAGTATGGACACATCTACATTGATAATGTTTATAACTAGTAGTATGGACACATCTACATTGATAATGTTTATAACTAGTAGTAGTATGGACACATCTACATTGATAATGTTTGTAACTAGTAGTATGGACACATCTACACTGATAATGTTTATAACTAGTAGTAGTATGGACACATCTACATTGATAATGTTTGTAACTAGTAGTATGGACACATCTACACTGATAATGTTTATAACTAGTAGTATGGACACATCTACATGGATAATGTTTGTAACTAGTAGTATGGACACATCTATACTGATAATGTTTGTAACTAGTAGTATGGACACATCTACATTGATAATGTTTATAACTAGTAGTATGGACACATCTACATTGATAATGTTTGTAACTAGTAGTATGGACACATCTACATTAATAATGTTTATAACTAGTAGTATGGACACATTCTACATTGATAATGTTTGTAACTAGTAGTATGGACACATCTATACTGATAATGTTTGTAACTAGTAGTATGGACACATCTACATTAATAATGTTTGTAACTAGTAGTATGGACACATCTACATTAATAATGTTTATAACTAGTAGTATGGACACATTCTACATTGATAATGTTTGTAACTAGTAGTATGGACACATTCTACATTGATAATGTTTGTAACTAGTAGTATGGACACATTCTACACTGATAATGTGTGTAACTAGTAGTATGGACACATCTACATTGATAATGTGTGTAACTAGAAGTGTGGACACATCTACATGGATAATGTTTATAACTAGTAGTATGGACACATCTACATTGATAATGTGTGTAACTAGAAGTGTGGACACATCTACATGGATAATGTTTATAACTAGTAGTATGGACACATCTACATTGATAATGTTTATAACTAGTAGTATGGACACATCTACATTGATAATGTTTATAACTAGTAGTATGGACACATCTACATTGATAATGTTTGTAACTAGTAGTATGGACACATCTATACTGATAATGTTTGTAACTAGTAGTATGGACACATCTACATTGATAATGTTTATAACTAGTAGTATGGACACATCTACATTGATAATGTTTATAACTAGTAGTATGGACACATCTACATTGATAATGTTTGTAACTAGTAGTATGGACACATCTATACTGATAATGTTTGTAACTAGTAGTATGGACACATCTACATTGATAATGTTTATAACTAGTAGTATGGACACATCTACATTGATAATGTTTATAACTAGTAGTATGGACACATCTACATTGATAATGTTTGTAACTAGTAGTATGGACACATCTACATGGATAATGTTTATAAATAGTAGTATGGACACATCTACACTGATATTAATGTTTATAAATAGTAGTATGGACACATCTACACTGATATTAATGTTTATGACAATTAGTATGTCAACAATGTCACACAAGCTCAATAAGCGAACATTGTTCGTTTTTTTGTTGTTTTTTTTTGGGGGGGGGAGGGTGTCTGCTGTCAATGAGATTGCTGAACTTCATTTTCACACATCTAACCAAATTTTGAAAACTTTCACACCTTCAGTGATACCAAATTCTGTATTTACTACAAACTCATAAGATGTTGAAAGTTACTTCTAATGTGAGATACAGTACTGGGTTTCTGGTAATCTAGCTGCTAGGCCTCGGGTGTTCTTCCGATACTGTATGACAATCGACCGATTCGGTCGCTTTCGAGGATGGAACATCTGAGGTCTAGCTAAAGTCATCTCCGCATTTAAGGGATATAAATAACTGCCAATCAGAAGACCTCATTGATGACTAGTACAAACAGAGGACAATAGTTGATTTTTTCATGCATATTCAGCTTAAGGGGCTTGTAAAAATAACCACCAATGCCTTAACTGAAATGTTTGAATGACAACGTCTACACACTCATCAAACTCACAATTACCATAAAGTGATAAGACATAGTAGTACGCCTTATTGAGATCATGGGTTATTGAATATATTAACAAATTATATATATATATGCATACATGGCCAACCAATGGCCATACATCATCTCAATGGAATGTCAAGTCTAAAAAATGACTTTAGCTAGATGTTCGAGTGTTCCGTCCTCACAGCGAACTTCATTCGCTTATCGTATCGGAAGAAAGCTCAAATATCTAGCAGCAAGACAATAGTATTTTAATGTAAATTATACCATCATGTTTTTACATTGTATTGATCATACATGTAGTGGTGTGACCACTACAATTTCATCATGGTTTACATCATATATAAACATGCCAATGTTAACATGCCAATGTTGCACTTGTGAATTACATTTAGTTAAGGGGGACAGTGTTTTGTCCTAAATGAATGAAGTTCGCTTATTGAGCTTGTGTGATATTGTGTGATTGTCCCCATGTACATTTAGTCAAGTGGTTGGTTTGCCCAAGAAGAACTAGAAGTGACAGTGGTGGTCGTGGTCACGGTCATGGTGGTGGTGGTTATGGTGAGGATGAGAGATGGCAATACAATCAAAAGATTACATGCAACCACTGTCAATATTTCTAACCATTTCAACTTCATGGGAGAGAAAATAAAATAAAACACAGGAAGAGACAGCACTATAAATAACCATTGCCAGGAAATCTGCTTCAAGCATCCTCAATTAGATGAGACATTTAACAAAAGTAGTGGAAAACAGATTGCATGAGGTGAAAATAATGACTTCACACTCAACTCATGAGGGAGATATTATGAAAGAAGTCAGAAAAACTGTAGGTGGGGTTGATTTCACTGTCAAACAAAAAACAAGTGAAATCAAACAGGAAACAGAGGCAGTGATGTGAGTTGTTTGTCCACCATCATTGAATTTCCTATTAGTTCTAACTAATTATATAATGTTATTTAAGCTTAAGGTTTGAGAACATTTTTCATAATTCTTTCTGGCGATTCTGTTACCAGGATGGCTTTGTAATAACTTATTCAGTAGCTACAAGTAAATATTTTTTTGCATTCATGTTTGCAGTATTTTCTGCTGCACTTTCACTTACTATGCTCTGAAAGGTTGGACACATAGAACATCAAATAACCACACCACACTTACACTCACATGTCATGGGGTTCTGGTAAAATAGGAAACCTAGAAAAGTCCTTTTCAATAACCTTCTCTAAAATAGAGTTACAAAAATAGTGCCAATGGCATTGTAGCACAACTATACAATCTAAAAAAATGTTTATCCACATGCTGATTGATGCTAGGTATAGGTGTTCATGTGCTGAATGACAACCCAGTTGCCTATCCAACCCTGTTGTTATCTTTGCAATAAATGTGATCATTTGGCTGTTGCTATGGGCATGGTCTTGTTGCTAGGGATATTTGCATACATTTTTTGAACATGTACTCACTTGACTACCAGATGTTGTTGTTATTTTAGCAAAATATACTGGTGTTTTGCTGTTCCTAGGGGCGTGGTCATAGTTGCTAGGGCCAATTGTGTCAAAATGTTTTAATTGAACAAAATCTGCGGAATAACACTTCTAGAAACATCTCATCAAATTTCAGTCTCATTGGCTTTTTGAGATATAAATTTTTGACCAAAATTCATATTTTTACACCTAATTTGCATATCACTGATGAGATCATTATTATGCATAATATTTCTTCATCTATACATCCCCAGATGCAACCCCATTAACCTTAATCCCAATTTGCTCCATAGTTGTGGAATTATTGACTTTTGACCAAAACGACATGGCAACATTGTTTAGGTAATTGAAGGGTATAAGCATATAAATTTCAGATAAGATGAAATCATCTTCAATTGTGTTCAAGTTGACAACATTAACACCTTCCAGAAATATGCATCTTGAGAGTGTCAACTTCAAAATTTGAGAATGAAAGAGGAACGTTTTTCATAAGATAAAGAGGTTGCTACAATTCTGTTGTATAAATCAATGTCTAACCTTGATATTTCCATCCTACTACATTTGTATGTTAAAATACTGGTAAAATTGATTCAAACTTAAATATGAATTTATTTAGCTTACGTTTCACGATTGTTGGATTATCATGAAAATGTTGTTTCACCTGACACATACATGTACTTGATATACAGTCATGTATATACATTGTAGCTATATGCCAAATGGTTCAAATTCAAAGATAAGTCATTTCATGTATCAATGACTGTACATTGTATATAATATACAATCACTTGGATATTGCAATGTCATGCAGGAAACCATGAATCAATCAATCACAAAATGCTTCCCATTATGATTAGTCTGGATGCCAACTATGGCTTCTAACCACATACTGTACTGTATAGGGACTAGACTACATTATGATTGGCTGAAACAGTTCTCACATTGGGAAGCTCCACCCTCCTCAGTATTTCACATGGGATGCTACTGCAGCCATGTGACATAGTGGATTGATTAAAATCTATAAAAATATATGCCGATTTTCTTGTTGACTTTCCATTAAGATTAAATATTGTATTCATATTATGTACATGTACTAAGCACATGGTTGGTGGGGTAAGATATAATACTTTGAAAAAAACATCCAAAAAACTTAAATGAATGGTACTAAGCTAAAAAATAAATCAATTGCAAAGTACATCAACACTGCGAGAAATCTCTTTTTGGATCACCAACAGATTGACCACCAATACATACTAGAAATCTCTCTTTGGACCACCAGTACATACTAGACTCTCTTTGGACCACCAATACATACTAGAAATCTGTCTTTGGACCACCAATACATACTGGACTCTCTTTTTGGACCACCAATACATACTAGAAATATCTCTTTGGACCACCAATACATAGAAGAGATCTCTTTTTGGACCACCAATACATACTAGAAATCTCTTTTTGGACCACCAATGCATACCAGAAATCTCTTTTTGGACCACCAATACATACTAGAAATCTCTTTTTGGACCATAAATACATACAATACTTGAGTTCTATTTTTTAAGAATGAACACACACAAAATTTCTGTTTTACAAGTCCTACCTTATCATCCTTTGATAATCTTCCAAGCACTTTTTGTGGATCTTCAATGGTTTCTTTTGTTTCTCTCACCAGTTGTACCAGAGCATTCCTTGCTTCTGTAAATGAATCAAATACTCTACATGATTGTAAATGGTCAACTTTTGTACAGTTTATGTAGACTGTGAACAATGACATTTACAGGCAGAATCATATCATGCAATCAAGAGATTAAAATTACAAAACTTAAACCACTTAAAATTTGAGACGAGGAAAATAGCTTCTCCTCTCAATACATACTAAAATACCAAAAATCTGCATGTAAAATTTATACCAAGTAATAGAAGTGTAATTCTGTCAGGATAAAGTGTGTTACAAAAGAAAGACATTCAAAATAAATTGATTGTCCAAGTCTCTGAATTCACCAGTTTGCAAGCTGTCTTTTTTTGGTAATCTGATGATATGTATGGTAAAATCACAAGGGAATAATAAACAAACTGTTGGTGTACCATCCATAGAGGAATCTGGTATGTGTCTTAAAATGTAGAAATGATCCCAGATTAACTAAACTGTGACAACCGAGACTAACTGTACTGACAACCCAGACTAACTATACTATGATAACCCAGACTAACTTTAATAGTAACTGTACTATGACAACCAAGACCAATTTAGTAACTGTACTATGACAACGCAGACTAACTATATACTATGACAACCCAGACTACCTGTACTATGATAACCCAGACTAACTATACTATGACAACCCAGACTAACTTTAATAGTAACTGTACTATGACAACCCAGACTACCTGTACTATGACAACCCAGACTAACTTAGTAACTGTACTATGACAACCCAGACTACCTGTACTATGACAACCCAGACTAACTTAGTAACTGTACTATGACAACCCAGACTAACTTAGTAACTGTACTATGACAACCCAGACTAACTGTGCTATGACAACCCAGACTAACTATACTATGACAACCCAGACTACCTGTACTTTGACAACCCAGACTAACTTAGTAACTGTACTATGACAACCCAGACTAACTTAGTAACTGTACTATGACAACCCAGACTAACTTAGTAACTGTACTATGACAACCCAGACTAACTTAGTAACTGTACTATGACAACCCAGACTAACTTAGTAACTATACTATGACAACCCAGACTAACTGTGCTATGACAACCCAGACTAACTATACTATGACAACCCAGACTAACTATACAGTGACATTATAACCATATATCCTGTACTTACCTGCCCAGTCTAAATATTGAGCACAATCTAATCTGCTGTATCTGACAGCAGTTTCCTTGGGTCTTTCACCGTGAACTGTTTTCATCTGCATATCTGCTCCAAACTCAACTAAACACTTGATGCAGTCCAGCTTACCCCAGGCAGATGCTCTATGCAGTGATGTGTATCCTGTGAATACAGAGTAACATGCATATGTTTATCAAACTAGAATTTTAGGGTTCTTCATAGATGCCTCAGTGATTTATATTGCATATATTGTATTAGCTATGGCACAAACTATGCAGGACACTTGACTCTGAGATCAGCATAAAAGCACACATTTGTAACAAAGTTTAGGGAAAAATTAATAATTTGCCAAGTGATTATGCGTTTGTTTGTTTGTCGCTAAGAGTGGAAAGATACATGAGAACAATGGCATCACAAACTTGTATGATGTCATCATGTCATCTGCTGTAATATTTTCCAACATAGGGAAATTCTTGCCAAGATTAATAGGGCTGCTAATTATGTGAAGCCCTTGGCAGGGTCCAACTTAGTCTTGCTACTGGACTTCTTGGGCTATTTTGCCAGTGCTACTCAAGGAGTACCTATTACCTTTCAACTTTATACAACAACTTCCAAAGTGCAGACCCAAGGTCTTACTACAAGACTACATGTAGCGCCAATTGATTGGAGAAAATATGTAGCTATATTATTTTCAATCATGAACAATACTGGCAACAGATGTCAATTTTTTTCATAATTTTCTTCATAATCAATATGAATCTCAATACTGAAAGCTTCATACTATGCCAATTAATAATAGAGTAAAGAATTGTGTTTAATTCTACAATAGCATTGTCTAAAAAGTATACAATTACAAAGCACAGTTTCAAGTTCTTCTAAGTAATTTAAAGTTGAAGGGATTTTTTCATCTGCATTTTTAGTGTTTTTGCCAAAATTCAGTTACTCATATCATATTAATGTTGTAACAGAGCAACTAAACTATCATAAAAATCTATATCTTGACTTGTGGATAGTGAACATTGGTAAAATACCTGGGGAACACAAGTACATGTTGTAGATGTTACTTCCTATACAAATCATTTTAAAATTAAAACCATGGATGCACTATTACTACTACTAGGGGAGATAATACATCCATGAATGCACTATTACTACTACTAGGGGAGATAATACATCCATGCTAAAGTAAAACATACCTCTGCATGTAATAATCTAGCCATAGAACAACAAAACTCAAATTTTCTACTTTTACCATTCTTTTTCTCTTTTTTTCAATAGATTGTATTCTTTCTAAATTGTATAATTATGCTTGAAATGAAACATCACACTACTATAATATATATATATATATATATATATATATATATATATATATATATATATATATATATATATATATATATATATATATATATATATATATATATATATATATATAACTCGGTGAGTATCAATCTGCTAAGACAGTGCTCTATACCGCAGTGGCAGAGCGTAATAGTTTTGTTGTAGTGGTGCTATCGTTTTCGCCTGATGATATATATATATATATATATATATATATATATATATATATATATATATATATATATATATATATATATATATATATATATATATATATATATAATAATTATATACAGAGTTTTTGTATGTACATGTAGAATGTTTTTTAATTCTACATTGTTAGCATAACTTGTAAAAATAAAACACACTTACTGCAAAAAAAGGTGTACAGTAGATAAGTCCAGTAGCAAAAATGACATACAACAATTATGGTGAGCAGTCGTTAGGTCGTTACCAAGGCAACAGCGAGGGCGCACAGTGTTGAGCTTGCTGATTCAACTTAACCTCACCACTTTTATAGAATTTAGAAATTTTTGGTATATTTTGAGGAATATCTATGTTGTGGTAATATGATTTTGCTGTATTAAAACAAAACTGGCGTATCCCCTGTTCAACTGACTACATACTTACCTCTTGCCGTTGCCCTGTCGGCCTCTGTCCCATTTTCAAGAAGTGCTCTAACGATGTCCTCTCTGCCCAGAACACAAGCAAAATCTAGCGGTGACTTTCCTTCCCTGTCTCGAATATTTGCGTCCGCCCCCTTCTCTAACAACACTTTTAAAACATCTAATGTTCCTTTGATACATGCTAAATCAACAGGGGCCTTCCCAGCCTCATCACGTTCACGCAAAAGTTTGTCAACTTCGCCATGGTACGGATCCTCTTCGTTGTCAAAACATTGCTGTAGCCGTTCGGCGTCGTTACGATTTATACATTCTATAACAATATTTGCTACCCTTGGTGGTTCGGCAGACTGTGGAGCATCGCATATTTCTTCTGAAGTCCGATTTTGACCTTCTGCACTCATAGTTCCTCCTTAAATTTGGTCGCTCCGTTCAAATGTATCGGTAATGGCAAGGGATTCCCGTCGTGGTTTCCTACAACACCGTGACGTCATTATCCCGTGTAAGTCTCGTTTAGGGATTTCCCACAAGTGGATGGTTTTCGGTCACAAAACGACATCTTGGTGTTGAATTTGTTTTTCTTTTACGAGAAAAATGCTTCAGCGTATCTATGGTTTAACATTTTGTAGAATCTAAGATACATCCTTCCACAAATTTAATATTCACTACTACTACTTCGCGCGAGAGGTGTGACGTATGCAACAAGCAGGACGCCATTTTCGTCGCTAGTACTTCCATCGAAGTTTAGCGGAAGTGGGTCAACAACGATTTTGAAAATTAGATAGTCTGATGTCTGCCGTACCGGGGGAATATTTTGTAAACGTAAGTACAGTTAAGTTTATTTGATATAAGAGATTTCATGTCTTTTATTTCCTACCGATGCCCAGACACTGAGAGTCGGCGGTAATCGAGAGATTATTATGTTCTTGATTTGTAAAAATTGTATTTACATGTACATTTATATTTATAAACGTTTACTGAGGCCAGCAATAGCACAAACTAGTATTACACCAATAACCTTAACCCTGACAGTAATTAAAAAAATACACACAACCACTCTGATACATTTACTGTCGAGACTCGCGAGGATATCGTCATTTTAGGAACGAGGAAATCAGGACATTAAACCAGAAATATAGTACAGTAGAACGGAAATAAATTGCTATAGCATCGATGTCAATTTGAATCATAGAGGGGAATATATTACATATTCTTTATTAATATTTTTCTAGGCAACATGTCAAATTTGTGACAAGACGAAGTATAATGTTACATTTCTGTCCATCCTTTGACAAATTACATTTGTATATTGCTTTATAGTATTTGCAGGAGATGAATGTACCACACCACACACGAAGAAAAGCAATTTGATATTTTGAGGAATTTATGTATTTCGAAAAAGACATCAATTAATATCATAGATTAAGGGTGTTTGTATTATTGTATTTTATTGAAATGAATGAAAAGAAACCAATATACATGTAGATGAATTAATGTGTGTAAGGTTTGTTGTTCCCACTATTTACCCATGCCATGGTTGGTGAAACAAAGATTTTACATGTTGTATATAATCTTTATGTACCACATACCCATACAGAATAACAGTGATGTGTGATTATCATCTTGCTATAGAGAACCTTCAACCACACCAGATAAAAGCTTACATCTGAGCCCCACCACCACAGGTGAATTTAGTTTATTAGTAATACCCTAAACAGTTATGCTTATGGTACTACAGGTATAGAAATCTATGCAAATTTTACCAGTTTTCACCAGGTTTCCACATCTCTAGTGAAAACACTAACATGCACTTGTGTGTGTACATATATGTGTACATGTATGCATGCTTGTGTGCACACATGCATGTGTGTGTGTATGATTACAATTTGATGAACGATTTGTGTGTTTTTTCTTTTAGGGGATATTAGATAACACAAGAGAATCCAGGATGGGAGACCATCATAATGGACAGGGAAGTACAGATCCTCAGATGCAGCCAGCAAGACTGGTTTACAACTCTGACAAACATCCCAGACAGACTCTTGAAGCCATTAATACATTACGCAAACATAGAGAGCTCTGTGATGTTGTGATTGTGGTTGGACAGAAACGGATTTATGCACATCGTATTATATTATCAGCATGTAGTCCGTATTTCCATGCCATGTTTACCGGAGAACTTGCAGAGAGCCGACAAACTGAAGTCACTATCAGGGACATTGATGAAAATGCAATGGAGCTATTAATAGATTTTGCGTACACATCAACAATTGTTGTAGAAGAAGGCAATGTGCAAACTTTACTGCCAGCTGCTTGCTTATTGCAGCTTCAAGAAATACAAGATGCTTGTTGTGAATTTCTGAAAAGACAATTGGACCCTTCAAACTGTCTGGGGATCAGAGCATTTGCAGATACCCATGCATGCAGAGATTTACTTCGAATTGCTGACAAATTCACACAACATAACTTCCAAGAGGTCAGTAAGATCACTTGCTTTGTGTGTGTTTAATTACCTTATCCTGTCTTTCATAATATCTTGATTTGAGAAAGATTTTTTCTCTCACTTGGTCATTATTTTTGCAGCATATACTATAGGATATACATGTACATGTGTACACATTTCACCTTCTGGATATACATTTCACCTTCTGCATATACATGTACCTACAAACATCCCGTCATAAGTCTCATCAAATTAGTCCATTGGTATTTGGTGGTTGCTTTTGTTTTATTTGAAATATCCTTACATTATTCCATTTCTAAAGAATAATAAGATCAGATCTACATGTACATGTAGGTACATCACGTACTAGTAGACCTTTAACCAATGTACATTGTATACCATCCATGTATGATGTAAAATGATATTAGGACATACAGGGTACAAAAATAGAAATCAGAAAACATCACATAAAGTCTTGAATACTACATATATATGTTAAAACCCTTTTATACCTGTAACCTACCCATGTACCTCTATCACATTGAGTTCATGTTAGTTAACTCCTACATGTACATCACACAAACGTTGTGTGTCACATAGATATTTTTATCTGTGGTAAGGCCAAAAAAAGAAGAATTTTTTTTTTCAGGACAGTTTGTCTAAAATGGTGTGACATGTTTTTTAAAAAAAAATTTCTCAATAAACCTGTCACTCAGTCTACTATTTATGACAGTTACTGTTCTTTTTAGCCCCTGTTGGACATAGTCCGGGACGGGGGCTTATAGATTGGGTTCCATCCGTGCATCCTGAGCCATTTCTTGGACATTCATTGACCGATTTCTTTCAAACTTAGTAAATGGATAATGAACAATGACTTACATACATGTAGTCAATTTGCTTTAGGATATGATGAAAATTAGCCGACTTAGATCAGATTCATTTGCTTGTTCATGATTGGCTCTGCAGTTGTCTTCACAAGTGATTTGTTCTCAACTTGACATGTCAGTTTCTCAATCAGATCCAGTTAGACACTGAAGAAACATGTCTGTTTCTCAATCAAAAGTGGAAGAAGAGAACTATATGTAGTGTATGATTCTTTGTTGCATCCACTATTATTGGGCAAATTCATTGGTCTCCCTTGTACATCTATATGTATATGTATATGTATTTTAGCTGCCACTTTTAAAATTAGCTACATCCCTGTACACATTTGAAATTCCTAAGATGTAAAAATTATGTTGTGAAGTCTAGCTTGAGGAGGGCTAAAGTCACCATGTACCTTCTCATCAAGTACTTTTGTCAAAAACAAATTGCACCAGTCAATATTTGGATAATTTATTTTTCATAAGGGCAGCCAAGACTGCTAAAGGTCAACCACTAGTGGGACAAGAACTTCTCTCATTTGGAATAAAGATTATTCCAACTTGTACATCCATACTGACTGACTATTAGAAATGAAGTTGAAATATGAGTAGTTATAATACATCTACATTGTATACTGTCATTGAAGTCTGTAAATGCATGTACATGTACATGTACATGTAAACATGCATATGGCTTTATAACATGTAGTTACTGACAGAGTTATATTAGGACCAATGGGGTTGAACACAAAGTATGCTATAGATATGACCCATGTCCATTTGTTTGTGGACAAGCCTATCTCTGTGACCCTCAATTCAATTTCAACCAAACTTAGCACAAATGTTGGACACTTACCTGGGGTCATATTCTGATGTAAACTGACTACATGTATACAATGTACTTTATCTATGATACCCTCAAGTCAATTTCAACCAAACTTGGCACAGATATTAGACACTTACATGTACCTACAAATGTAAGGTCATATTCTGATTTTAAATGACTAATGTAATGTAGTATCATATTTATGTTTGAAACCCTCAAGTTAATTTCAACCAAACTTGACACAAATGCCAGACACTGTTAGAGGTCATGTGTATATCTATTAATATATGTATATTTTTCCTATCCTAGGTGATGGAAAGTGAGGAGTTCATGTTACTGCCATGTAATCAACTTATAGAAATTATCTCCAGCGATGAACTAAATGTACGCTCTGAAGAACAAGTGTATGGTGCCGTCATGGCCTGGGTAAAATACAACATAGGAGAAAGGAGGTGTCTTCTCCCACAGGTAGGAATTCAACTCTACAAGTAATAATAATATAATTTTATTTTGTAAAGTTAAAAGTCTACATTAGTTCCCAGGGTTTTTACCAGGTGTGCTTACTAATGACAGTGTTTTTGTTCAGGGTGGTACATGCACATGTAAGTGGGTGAAATCTACCTGCAGGTTCCCAACATATTTTATCAGGGTTCCCAAAGAACACAGTGTGTATGGAAATCTATACAAGTTTTATCAGATTTTCCTTCTCTGTTACTGTGGTACCCACCAAAACTGACAGAGTACAAGGTATGAAAAGTTTACCAGGTGTCCCACTTCCATACAGGGGTTCCAAAATATTCTTTGCAAAAATGTGGACTAGAAACAACTTAGTTGACAAGTTTCTGTTCAGTAAGAGTCAGTGATGGCAAAAAAACTGCTAAGGGGGAATTGCAATATTTCATGGTGATCAGAATAAAGAAAATTGATCCAGTGGGTTGAATATGTCATGGTAATCTGTTGTTGTCACGGTAATCTGTTGTTGTCATGGTAATCTGTTGTTGTCACGGTAATCTGTTGTTGACAATACAAAACTAGGTTTAATAGGAGGGGTTGAACCTTATCCCAAACCTGTAACATTGACTCCTCCTTAGATTGAATGATGAGTTGTACATTGTACAGTTAGTGTATAGTCCCGCACTGATTGTGTTTAGGGGTTTCTAACCCCACCCCAAACCTAAGCTAAAGGGAAATGTCACTCCAGGAAATAGAGACTTTGTCATAAACTATATGACTTCTGGAGTCATTTCATGATTTTACATCACCTACAATTACTTGCAATTTCAGAGAAATATCAAGGTGCCTTTATAGAGTATCTTTGCAGAAATAATGTATTCACTGAATATTCATGATGAGGGTTGTTTTATACTAAGTGTATAACATTTTTGTACTCATGAATACTCAGTGTGCAACCGTTATATATACATTATTTCTGTTGACTCCCATGATGCAATAGCCCATGGCCCATAGCAAAGCAAAGATACGGTAACCCATTACATGGACAAGATCAACTTGATGTTTCATTGAAATTGCAAATAACTGTAGGTGATGCAAAATCATGAAAAGACTCTCCAGAACTCATAGTTTATGAAAATGTCTCTGAATCAGGATATGGTACATTTTGTATTTCAGCTAGCAAATAGCTTAAAGTATACTAACGACTATTCTAACAAATTCAGTCCAGGCGAAGTACAAATCATCCTCTGACATTCAACAAAGAAAGGTCAATCATTCAAACATGAGCAAAATAAGATATTTTGATCTCATGATTTGGTCCATAAAGGCATTATGTAATACATAAAATTAATATAATCTATATCTCAATTGACTCTGTATTGAGTTGCTTGAATGTCATTGAAATATCAAGCTACCTATTTTTATGATTTCTTTTCATGAATGTTACTAAATTGACAACATGTTACATAGATACAAGTATACCATATACTAAAGCACCATTTGTCATAATTTCTGTTCATACCAGTTGTGACTCTTGAATTGTACTACCCTATATAGTGACTGTGTGTGTGATTATGTGTATAATATTATGATTTGTTCTTTGGTATTTGAAATGTAACTCAATATACATGTTGTGGTCATCATTACTTGCTTGAAATTACTGTGAGCTGATGGATTTGACATTTACCTTCAACTCAACGTATCCTGGGAATAATATAATATAAGACAAATGTTGGGGGATTATATCATAATATCCTACTATTTCAATGGTTGTATTTTGTCTTCTTTAACATTTTAGAAGTTGTTTTATAATGAAATGACAATACTGTTGTTCTTCAGTAAACATTTAACCTACAATAGACTTTTCATGTACATTTACTCAATTGTGTAATCAATCAATATGATTCATAACAGAAGTGTATGATTGTACTTGTATGTCATTTTTGTCTGACTTTTATGATCTTATTCTTTTTATACTCTTAGGTTCTGGAAAATGTCAGACTTCCTTTGTTGAATCCCAAATTTTTGGTTGGTACTGTTGGATCTGATTTGTTGATAAAAAGCGATGAATCTTGCAGAGATTTAGTTGATGAAGCTAAGAATTATTTATTGTTACCTCAAGAACGACCATTGATGCAAGGTCCAAGAACCCGACCTAGGAAGCCAATACGGTGTGGGGAGGTCTTGTTTGCTGGTAGGTAGCCAAAAATTAATCATAGTGCACAATGTACACTGCTGAGCTGCATAGGTCAATTTCAGTAAACCTAGCACAAATGTCAGATACAATAGTCCACATATGTACATCACTTTGTTTTTTGACCTTTGTGATAATACTTGTAGCTATAGCTGGCATCCACTGACTCAGCTTTGTACTAAAATTTTTAAAAATACTGAAATTGTATGTGTACTACTGCTACATTGTATGTTTGCATTCACATTCAAGTTCAAACTGATTACATTGTATAACAAAATTGTGTGCTTTGTCGTTTGTTAAGTTCAACTGAAGTTGATATATTTTGTATTTGTTATAAATGAGGAAAGAAATTTAAAGTGACATGTGTAGGAACTGAACCCATGTCCCCTAAACACTAGTCAGAGTGCCTTAACCAGCTGAGCTAATGTGCCAACTGATAGATACTCTGCACTTTCATGCCTTGAGGCAGTGGTGAGAAGCCAACTCATTTTTAAGCTTTACCTTTCAATGCACAATGATATATTTACAAATATCAATTCATAATTAGTTCTACATGTACATGTATGTTTTGGCAATTCTAGAGTTCAGCCCAAGTGTATTATGAACAAAAATCAAATCACAAAATTTGTTCTTTGTGTTTTGACATTTTTTGTGTCTTCAACACTAGTTGATATATGAATGTACAAAACTTACTATTTGTCAATACAGGTATGATTTTGTATCACATTTAAATTACATTGTGAAGAAAGAAGCCAAATTTGTATACTATCACAATTACAAGAAGTACAGTGGATGTAGAAAATCAAGACCTTTTCCAATTTATTAATATAAAAATAACTTTTAATTCAAGGTACTTATAAGTTCTCCCCCTCCCCCTCCTGTCTTACCTCCAACCCAAACTCAGCACACTAGGCCCCCATAAAGTGAGGTCTATCATTAGGAATTCTGCATCCAAATCCTGCATATCCCTGTCTCTGACATACGAAATGACCAATGTCTAATTTCATCCAAACCTTATACTGTGTTTTACTGCTTTATAAAATGACTGAATTGCAGCACAGAATAAAGTCTACTTTTTGCCCTTTATTTGATAGTTGGTGGTTGGTGCAGTGGGGATGCCATTTCTAGTGTTGAAAGATTTGATCCTCAGACTCATGAATGGCGTATGGTGGCACCTATGAGTAAAAGACGTTGTGGTGTAGGTGTGGCAGTCGTAGATGACCTCCTGTATGCTGTCGGTGGACATGATGGTGCTTCTTATCTGAATAGTATTGAAAGGTAGGTAAAATCAACAAACAGGAATACTACTATTCTTCAAATGAAAATTTAGCTATGGTTGTAATCCATTACATCAAAGTATTTCACTTTTGTTCCAAACACAACAGTAGAAATAGATACCTGAAATGTTCAACTTCACCTACACTTCAATCTCTGTCAACAGAGTGACCCATTATTCATAACACATAATAACTAAGACTATATAATGGTAATGGTTGTGTATCGTTACCTGTTCTGAATAGTGGGCAATCTATTGAAAGATGTAGTGGAATCCAAATGAATACAGCTGTCAAGTGGTGAAATTAAATACATTAGGAATGTCAGTTGTTTGTGTTTATGTACATGTACGCTTTTAGTTACTAAGTAATAACAAAACAATAACAATAACAATAACAAAAGATGTAAAATTATATTGAATAAAATGATTTGATAATTGTGTATAGGGATATGGATGTGGTTAAACAAGAAGGATACCATGTAAACTTGATATATTTAATAAAAAGTTGAATGTTAAATCAATTGTTCAATTCACTTTCATGTATCAGTACAGAATTAACATCGGTCAAAACTTAGGTGGAAGTGACATACGAGTCTTTCTAGAGAACTTCTGTTAAACAATTAAATAGACCCTCCACTATCTATAGTTTAACCCACAAACCCTCCACTGTCTATAGTTTAACCCACAAACCCTCCACTTTCTATGGTTTAACCATAGACCCACCATTGTTTATAGTTTAACATATTGTTGACTTTGTGTATTATACAATTGCAATAACAATAGAGACAGTCAGAATATTTAAACAGAATTTAGAGGTAGCTAAATGGTCCAAAATTGAACAGTTGCGGGGCAAAGTGCTAGATCTAGCACTTCGCCACTTTTTGACAAAGTGCTAGATCTAGCACTTCGTCAGTTTTCGCCGAAGTGCTAGATCTAGCACTTCGCCAGAAAAAAACGAAGTGCGGGACTGTAAACAACGAAGCGCCTCCAACGGCTTGATATAACGTGGTCGATAAATGTCACATACATGCGCCATGTCAGTAGTCCGTGTACATGGTCGTGTGGCGCACGATCGACTCCAAAACTTATCTTTGGCCGATTGTAATAACGACACGATTTATCTGAAGTTTGTTAAATGTTTGCCGAGTAAAACGGCCGGTTGAAACTTCACGTTGCCGTACGTACGGTTGTGTCCCGGGGGTTGTGTGTTCTGTTACAAACATGCCTTGTCAATACCTTGGATGGACTTGCGCGATCACAGAAACAAGTGTTATTATTTTACCCCTTTCATATACAATTGGCTAAAACACGTCAATATCATCGATATTATCGACATTGTATTGTATTCTGATAGAAACATTCTGATACATATCTCGGGAGTGCCTGTGGGCGGGACTGTACTTCAGAATCTGCAATCTACTCTGTAAACAAGGACTAGCCACTGAGTATTTCTTATACCATGTCTATTTTAGAGCGGGAAAGATATATCAATCATAACGTCTTGAAATAAATTTGAAAATCACTGAAATCTTTATCCCACATTGGAGTATAATTTCTGAGCGACCCGGAATTACATAAGGGACGATATTGAAGTTGGTGATTGTCTAGGAATGCAAAAAAAATCAGTAAACAGTAATGTGATGGTTTACTTGAGATCTGGCGAAGTCATGGATTATTTATTGTCGTTGTTTTCAATAAAGAAGTTGGCAGTACCAAGTACATGGAATTTACAAAACAGTAGTGACGGGTTATTTATAGATTTCTATCAAAATATTTACAGCAATGAAGGGCTGAAATTAAAATTGTTCACACGAATATGTTTTCGCACTTACGTTTTCGATAGCAATATTTTTTGTCATCTATAAACGATCTGATAATACTGAAAGAAGTGAATCTATTCAATAGAAATATAGTGAACATGATATAAACTTACACCCAGACTTTATTTTCGTGTTCAACGATCAAGAAAAATCTTCGCTCTCGCATCTAGACACACTAACCCCCCCCCCCCACACACACACCAAGAAATTCAGTTTTCCTTTATATTATACCTTTGTCATGCAATGTTACAAATGTCACTGCCATTAAATCTGCAGTATGAAGTCTGTGACACACGCCGAACTAAATGTTTCTACTTCCTGAAATCTTCGAAGTTTCGACTGTGTGGTGTCACGCCGTTGTCAACTACGGAGTACGAAACGTGGTTCCGACGAAATGACTACGTGCTATAGTTGAAGTCTGTGACGCACGCCGAACAAAATGTTCGTAGTTTCGACTGTATATGGGAGTGCGTTATTTGACGTGACAGCTGTCAAAATGGCGGTCTGCGGTTGTTGGTAGTGGTGTCAAGCCGTTGTAAGGATTACGAAACGTGGAAGGGAAACGACCACGTGCTGTAGTTTTCGCCGCATAGAACATCGAAAAAATACAAAACTGAACGTTACTGAAAATTACGAAGTAGAAACTTGTTTGTGCATTGGCAAAACATACGGAAAATCAAACTCTAAGGTCGTTAACACGGGAAGTAACATTTTACACTGAGAGTAATAACATGTCCATTACCGGTATAACATGACATATTTACCGACGACCTAGCACTTTGCCACTCTTTGTTGAAGTGCTAGATCTAGCACTTCGCCACTTTTCGCTAAAGTGCTAGATCTAGCACTTTGTCAAAAAATGGCGAAGTGCTAGATCTAGCACTTTGCCCCGCAACTGTTCCGATTTTGAATTCTTTGTTACATGGAATTTACCGAGCAAGGCCCATACATCACTTCCCCATAAGTTCTGATTGATATAATCTCCATACTGATAAGGCAAAGAATAAAAAAAAAGTTTGTTTCCTATAACATGACTTCAGAAAACAGGTAATTCAGGATTTGATTTGAATTACTCTGACCCAAAGACAAGATACTCATTAATCACAATACTTTCATAACAGTTGATGAGGTGTAAAAGAAGTAAATGAAGACAATAGGTCTTTGTAGATTGCAAACAGGAAGTTGAGAATACATGTACAGCACCCTTGCTCAAATTGGGGGTATCGTCACCTCATAGTTCCATTTCTTAAGAGCTTTGTTCCTTGGTATTCTGTAGAACTGTAAATCAGGAATGTTTTTCATATTGTTCAGACATCAAGGAATGCAGTAATGCTCTATGAATAACCAAGTAACCTATACCATGTATTCCCCCCCAAGGTACACACAGAGGCTGAAATGACATCGTTTCTCTCTAGAATGTGATGTTTAAAAAAAAATAACCAAAGATTCTTTGGCAAGGAAATCTACAGGGAAATAGAAGTAAATTATCACAATTTTATCTTTTTGCATATAAAAAGTGTTTAGGGTCGGCGGATTAAACCAGGGTCAGTCAGGTTATCGCAAACATGCTATTTTCTTTTATTTGGCCGAAGTGAAAGTGATTGAAACCAACACATTTTATCTGTTTTTATCCAAGATTTCATTAAACATAGTGAATTCACACACCTTTTAATCAAATCTTTGGAGATGGATTAATACTTTTACCTGTTAATGATCTGTATATGTTACAAGTCTGAATGTCAAAAACCCTCATGGGTTCAGTGTTAATGCACTGAGGAGGAAACCAGAGTCCAGTGAGGGCCATCCCTCATGGGTTCAGTGTTAATGCAGGAGGAAACCGGAGTCCAGTGAGGGCCATCCCTCATGGGTTCAGTGTTAATGCAGGAGGAAACCGGAGTACACGGGGAAAACCTGTGCTGTTTAGTAGAGTCAAACTGAACGACACTCTTCTTACTTACAGTGTGGTAAATTTATTCAAACCCTGAATGGGTTCGAATCCCGACCACAGTGGTAAGAGGCAAGTGGTTTAACCACTCAGCCACTGACAACCCCAAACCGACAAACTTGCACAATAGAGTACTCCCTTATGACAAATATCTATTGTGGGTCAAACTGACAAAATTGTGTAATGTGGGACAGTATATATTTGTTACTTTGGAACCGTTACGGTAAATTGGAAATGATGTGATATTTCAGTCAGACCTTGATGACACAATGATTTAATTATTCAGCATTAATGTCTCCCTCTCTCCCTCCGAACTGGTGGAATAATATGTCTATAAATTGATGGTAGTTGGTAACCATATTGTAGTGTCCTATTGATTCTTGTAAGCATGAACAATATATTCTCCCATTGTGTAATGTTCTTATGAGTTAATATAAGTCTCTACATAGTAAGGGAGAGGGAAATACCAAAAGTTCATTGCATCACAAGGAGTTGTTGTTGTTGTTGTTGTTGTGTGTGTACTCATGGTATGTCATATTGTCTTTAGAAAGCATACTACTGTCAAGCACCTCTGTATCTTTAACATACAAATTTCACCAAAAATCTAGCAAACTGCCTGTTGGGAAAGAATGGACAGTGCATGCCAGTAGTAATCTATCACACACTGACAGGCAGTTGTAATTGTTTACTTCAATTTCATTAATCTTAAATAGTATGGCCTTCATGTGGGGAGGGCATGATAATGTCATCACATTTATATTAACTCGCCAATACCATTAGACTTGCTGTCAGGGGTAAGCACCGGTTTTTGTGCTAATTGTACCCCCTTTGACTATATGGTGGAAATGATTGTAGTGATTGTAACATGTATTATATAGTAAATAGCAGCATGAGGTGATATCTACTAGTTCTGATGTGATTGTCAGCTATTAATTACTAAGGACATAGGTGTATCATTGTGTTGACATTGTCTTCATTAGTACTAAGGAAAAGCACTGCTAAATATTGACAAGATGGTGTTATAACAAAAAAATTAAAGACTTAGTGCACACTACATGACTTTGTGTGAATACATCTAGTAGGAATAGATAGAAGATGAACTTAAGTTACAACATTTACATGAATAAAAGTGATAAGATTTTCTTTAAGACTCAGTAGATAAGATGATTTTAAGACTCAGTAGATAAGATGATTTTAAGACTCAGTAGATAAGATGATTTTAAGACTCAGTTGATAAGATGATTTTAAGACTCAGTAGATGAGATGATTTTAAGACTCAGTAGATAAGTTGCATTTTAAGACTCAGTAGATAAGATGCATTTTAAGACTCAGTAGATAAGATGATTTTAAGACTCAGTAGATAAGATGATTTTAAGACTCAGTAGATGAGATGATTTTAAGACTCAGTAGATAAGATGATTTTAAGACTCAGTAGATAAGATGATTTTAAGACTCAGTAGATAAGTTGCATTTTAAGACTCAGTAGATAAGTTGCATTTTAAGACTCAGTAGATAAGATGCATTTTAAGACTCAGTAGATAAGATGATTTTAAGACTCAGTAGATAAGATGATTTTAAGACTCAGTAGATAAGATGATTTTAAGACTCAGTAGATAAGATGATTTTAAGACTCAGTAGATGAGATGATTTTAAGACTCAGTAGATAAGATGATTTTAAGACTCAGTAGATAAGATGATTTTAAGACTCAGTAGATAAGTTGCATTTTAAGACTCAGTAGATGAGATGATTTTAAGACTCAGTAGATAAGATGATTTTAAGACTCAGTAGATAAGTTGCATTTTAAGACTCAGTAGATGAGATGATTTTAAGACTCAGTAGATAAGATGATTTTAAGACTCAGTAGATAAGTTGCATTTTAAGACTCAGTAGATAAGATGCATTTTAAGACTCAGTAGATAAGATGATTTTAAGACTCAGTAGATAAGATGATTTTAAGACTCAGTAGATGAGATGATTTTAAGACTCAGTAGATAAGATGATTTTAAGACTCAGTAGATAAGATGATTTTAAGACTCAGTAGATAAGTTGCATTTTAAGACTCAGTAGATGAGATGATTTTAAGACTCAGTAGATAAGATGATTTTAAGACTCAGTAGATAAGTTGCATTTTAAGACTCAGTAGATGAGATGATTTTAAGACTCAGTAGATAAGATGATTTTAAGACTCAGTAGATAAGTTGCATTTTAAGACTCAGTAGATAAGATGCATTTTAAGACTCAGTAGATAAGTTGCATTTTAAGACTCAGTAGATAAGATGATTTTAAGACTCAGTAGATAAGTTGCATTTTAAGACTCAGTAGATGAGATGCATTTTAAGACTCAGTAGATAAGTTGCATTTTAAGACTCAGTAGATAAGATGATTTTAAGACTCAGTAGATAAGTTGCATTTTAAGACTCAGTAAATAAGATGCATTTTAAGACTCAGTAGATAAGATGATTTTAAGACTCAGTTGATAAGATGTATTTTAAGACTCAGTAGATAAGATGTATTTTAAGACTCAGTAGATGAGATGCATTTTAAGACTCAGTAGATAAGATTCAGTTGGACAGTCTGAACAAATACAGAAGGAAACTCCTAGTACTAAAATGATTCGATAACTGAAAAGGCTCAGAAACCAATAACCTCATTATAACTGAAAGGATCATTTATAATTTCCATTTTGTTTGACAGGTATGATCCACAGACAAATCAATGGAGTAGTGATGTTGCACCTACTAGTACATGTAGAACCAGTGTGGGAGTCGCAGTCTTAGATGGCTATATGTATGCAGTAGGTGGACAGGATGGAGTGTCATGTCTGAACATTGTTGAAAGGTAAGTTTTAGATGGATATATATGTAAGCAGGACAGAGTGTCATGTCTTAACATTGTTGAAAGGTAAGTTTTAGCTAAAAAGAGCTGTGTGAGAGGACGCCCTCAACAACGAGATAAGCTGACTAAAAACATGTATGTGAGCTTGACTGAAACTAACCCCCACTGGCTGTGAGATTGGATGAACTGTTTTGGATCTGTAATATTAACCTATATGGAACCAAGGACTTTGAGTGAAATGTCTAGACAGACTGATTGTCTGTAGAGGTAAGCACTCAAAGACAAGCCAGTCATATCAGACTTTACTAGACATGTAAACAGCCATAGCTATCACGTTAGATTATCAATATCAATTGGTTTCTATAACAACAAGAGTTTTAATCATCAGTGTGTATATTTTCTTTTTTTCAGATATGAACCACAGGGTAATAAATGGGGTAAAATAGCACCAATGAGTACAAGAAGACTAGGTGTTGCTGTGGCAGTATTAGGGGGCTACCTTTATGCTGTTGGTGGATCAGATGGGTCATCACCACTAAATACAGGTAAGGTGTCAAATTTCATTACTAAGTACAAGACAACTATGGTAGGTGTTGCCATGGCAGTGTTGCTGTAGGTATGTCAGACATCAGGTGGTCCATCACCACTATATACATAGTTTATTTAATAATAATATGTATTTGTGTCTTTCCGTGCAAGGGGAATGTAGTATTTGTGTAGTGATGATTTTTATCTGTACCTTATAAACATCAAGATTTAGGTGGGATACTATCTTTTCTCTTATTTTTGAAAATATACATGCACACACACACACACACACACACACACACACACACACACACACACACAGACACAGACACACACACACACACACACACACACATACACACACACACACATACATACACACGTGGGATACTATCTTTTCTCTTATTTTTGAAAATATACATGCACACACACACACACAAACACACACAGACACACAAAACATTATGTTATATAAATGTTCTTGTTCTATTTTGACCGTCTAACATGAGGTAAAGTACTATTGCAAGTAGTGAGAATAAGTCATCAAGAATTATCTGATATTTCAGTCTCTGTTTTTTCTTTACTTCCAGTTGAGAGATATGACCCAAGGACAAATCGATGGACACCAGTGGCACCAATGGGTACAAGGCGAAAACACCTAGGCTGTGCTGTGTTTAATGATATGATCTATGCAGTGGGTGGAAGGGATGACCAAACAGAACTTAGCAGTGCAGAGCGCTATAACCCAGCAACCAACACATGGCAACCTGTAGTAGCAATGAATTCTAGAAGGAGTGGGGTCAGTACGCATGGATGTTTTATCAGTAGCCATTTAATTTATAAAGAGCCATTGTTATCACGGTAGTTTTATGTTCTCAGGTTTTTTACATGTCATATAATACATGTACTGGAGATATAAGGATTACATTTCTTATCACAACAATCCCATATCAGGATATCTTACCACAACATTCCCATATCAGGATATCTTACCACAACAATCCCATATCAGGATATCTTACCACAACAATCCCATATCAGGATATCTTACCACAACAATCCCATATCAGGATATCTTACCACAACAATCCCATATCAGGATGTCTTACCACAACAATCCCATATCAGGGTATCTTACCACAACATTCCCATATCAGGATATCTTACCACAACAATCCCATATCAGGATATCTTACCACAACAATCCCATATCAGGATATCTTACCACAACAATCCCATATCAGGATATCTTACCACAACAATCCCATATCAGGATATCTTACCACAACATTCCCATATCAGGATATCTTACCACAACAATCCCATATCAGGATATCTTACCACAACAATCCCATATCAGGATATCTTACCACAACAATCCCATATCAGGATATCTTATCACAACAATCCCATATCAGGATATCTTATCACAACAATCCCATATCAGGATATCTTACCACAATAATCCCATATCAGGATATCTTACCACAACAATCCCATATCAGGATATCTTACCACAACAATCCCATATCAGGATATCTTATCACTACAATCCCATATCAGGATATCTTACCACAACAATCCCATATCAGGATGTCTTACCACAACAATCCCATATCAGGATGTCTTACCACAGAATTTTGACAGCTTATTCCCTATCATGAAAAGTACCCTTGGTAACCATGGTAACATCAACAGGGTCAATTTTGGCTCATCTCTATGGAATCACATAGTGCGTCCAGTATTGGAATATGCAGGTGAAATACTAAATAAAAATACTTAGTCGAACTGACATGGAATGTTTAGAAAAGATGCAAAGGTCTGTGGGGAAATTCATTTTAAAGGCAACTCGTTACACTGCAAATGAGGCAGTACTTGGTGACCTAGGTTGGACCACAATGATAAGTAAATTTAATGTGTTGAAACTGAAATATTTAAAAAGACTATGTAATCTTCCAGAAACACGCTGGACCAAGATTGTATTCAACAAACTCACTGCAATTAGTCAAGACTCTGAAATGAACACGATAAACCTGTGCTGGGATTGGCCTAAATCTATAAATAACGTCTTAACAAATCTCAAAACACATAGAGAAGAAATAAAAAATCTCTCAGACAATAAAATCAAGCAAATAATTTTCAAGTATGATGAATCTAAATGGAAAGAAGATATGGAAAAAAAGTCTAGTCTCATTCACTACCGTAGGTTCAAAACATCTTTAGAAATGGAACCGTATCTTAAATCAGTAAATGAATACAAAGGGCCACAATTAAAATTTAAAGCAAGATCCTATACATTAGGACTCTCATATGAAAAGAGAAAGTGGGAAAACTGTAACTTTGATTGCTCCTGTCCCTGCTGTGGGCAAGAAGATGAAACACTTGAACACTTTCCCTTTTCGTGTGAAAGCCTTTCTACCTATCGTCACATCTTAATGAAGAACACAAAAGATCTTTTACTTAACCATACAGAGACAAACCTATATCAAGATTTTATACAAGGCAAAGAACTGTTAAGCCTCTTTATAGGAGACAGTACAAAAAATTATAACATTTTATTAAGTCAAAAAATTGACAAATTTATCCAGCGATTTCTAATTAGTGCAATGGAACATAGGAAAACATGTTTAACCTGATGGAGAATTGTAATTTTTATCTCTTTCTTTCTCTCTTATTGTTTCTTTGAAGTTATTAGTTGCTATTTTAACATGATATTTAATTTTTTTTGTATGTATTTGGTTATATGTAAATGCTGCTCCTAATGTTTTTAGTGAGCCCCTGATATAAAAGGGATGCAGAAAATAAATAAATAAATATTTAAATAAATAAACAAGGCCTATGTCGATAACACATAACAGTTTTCTGGCAAAACTAGAGATAAAATTAGTCCTAAACAACAGGTGATCTTATCTGATCCTCACGTCTTTAACAAGAGAACCTGAGGTTTGAACCATGTACCTTTAAAATGCATATGGCAGTGTGTATCTTGTTTTATATTGAAATACAGGTATTCTAAGTTTTATTTTGTGTAATCATAGCAACTGATGCAGCTCTTGATATGAATTTATATGTTGTTAAGAAAATGACAATTTATTTGGTGTTTGTAAATTAAAAAAACAAAACAAGCAACAATCTCAGTTTGTGCATATGTTAATGATCTCGTGTTGCACTGTGTCCACGCTAGCTGATTTGCTTTGTAATAAGTTTTATTCTGTATATGTAAGCGTATACACTTGTTTCAATGAAAATATAGATCTTACGCAACGTGTCACCATAAAACTCACATCAAGTTGTGGAATCAACTTTATTTTAAGGAGGCATAGCGATTAGGGGATTCATCTACTGAACAAGTTGATTAGAAAGATCATATCGGTTGTTAGTTTGAAACTAAATAAATAATATCTTTTCAGGTTGGTCTTGCTGTTGTGAATGGCCAGCTGATGGCTGTTGGCGGTTTTGATGGAACAACTTACTTAAAGACTGTAGAAGTTTATGATTCAGACTCGAACTGCTGGAAGATGTATGGAGGAATGAATTATAGAAGATTAGGGGGAGGAGTTGGTGTTGTCAGGTTACCCCATTGTGAACCACATTTATGGTGACATGAGCAGTTTACACAGTGACAGTGCAAAAGTGGAACACTTGAGATGTGATGACATCACAAAAGTGGAAGACTTGAGATGTGATGACGTTACCAAAATTTAACACTAGAGATGTGATGACGTCACAAAAATGGAACACTTGAGACATGTAATGACATCCCCCAATTTCTCTTTTGAAATCAGTTTTGAAAAGGGTACTTGTGATGTTAGTTGTCCATGTGACTAAACTTTGTTTAAAGTCTGTTATACAGAACACCTTGTGAAGCACTGTATGACATCAGTAGTTTTTGTTGAAATGTCATGATATCAAGATAATTAAACGGACAAGTGGAATTGTGATGACATCAGCAATTTATGTGATGTACCAGGATGCAACAGAATGGAAGGATTCATAGAAATGTTTTCTTAGCAGTAAGCAGTATACATGTATATGAACCATCTAGAATTGCAGTCATTGGGAATGACATGAACACTATGCATTTTGATGTCATTGAGAATGACATGTACACTATGTATGGTGATGTCATTGAGAATGACATGTACACTATGTATGGTGATGTCATTGAGAATGACACGTACACTATGTATGGTGATGTCATCATTGAGAATGACATGTACACTATGTATGGTGATGTCATTGAGAATGACACGTACACTATGTATGGTGATGTCATCATTGAGAATGACATGTACACTATATAAGGTGATGTCATCATTGAGAATGACATGTACACTCTATATGGTGATGTCATCATTGAGAATGACATGTACACTATGTATGGTGATGTGATCATTGAGAATGACATTTACACTGTGTATGGTGATGTCATCATTGACAGTGACATGTACACAATGTATGGTGATGTCATCATTTCAATTTAAAAACACATTTATCATGACATCAACAGTTTGTGTGGTGACATCATAACTTTGACACTCGACTCATAGTGATGTATGTAACCAAAGTGATGACATCATTAATTCATTAGAGAGCTTAAATGATAGCAAAAAAAAAAAAAATTCTTTTCATAAAAACCATATAGGCATAATAATATATATTGCTGATAATGATTGTATGACACATTCTGAATGCTGTAAGGCAAGTAGCAGAATATGCCACATGCTCCGTTATCAGAAAACAAAAAGTTGTATACATTGGCCACTAGGTGTGCTGTTCAGAAGCAGCTCAGGGCCATGATAACAGAGTACTTTGCCTTTGAAAAAAACAGTCATGTTTCAGAGTTTGACATAAATGATGTTATTCTCAACCAGTGCAAATAGTTGTATTGTTTCTGTTTCAGATTATGTAAGCTGTGAACTATAACAAAGTATTTTTCATATACATATTAAGTATGTTGACTGCTTTAAACAATTAGTATCCACTACCAACCCTTATTTTCCTCATCAGGGCGCCCTCTTGAGGCAATCAAATGTAACTAGGTAGATATAAACCAGAATATGGCAAATTGGGCAAACTCATCAAACTCTTACAAACTGTAAAACAATGACTTTGGCATGTCATTAGTTGTTTGTCTTACAAACTGTAAAACAATGACTTTGTGCATCCATGAATGTAATAGAATATGATTCAAATCTGTTAGCTCTTCTAATATTGTCTTTCAACAGCATACTGTGACAAGCAAGAGTCATGAATAGCAAAGCAGTACATAAACAATACACAATGTGTGAGACTAAATGTTCATGGACTTTGAGTTCGCAGTTATAATGAAAATTTCTATTTGCATGGTCAAAGACTTTTGGAAGTGATCCCAAATTTTGGCCGAAGTCTTGCCTCGAGTTTCCGTCATCCAGCTATTTCACTCAAACTCATTCCACCAGACACATGATACACAGCCCACTGTAATATACACATCACATGATACACAGCCCACTGTAATATACACATCACATGATACACAGCCCACTGTAATATACACATCACATGATACACAGCCCACTGTAAAATACACACCACATGATACACAGCCCACTGTAATATACACACCACATGATACACAACCCACTGTAATATACACACCACATGATACACAGCCCACTGTAATATACACATCACATGATACACAGCCCACTGTAATATACACACCACATGATACACAACCCACTGTAATATACACATCACATGATACACAACCCACTGTAATATACACATCACATGATACACAACCCACTGTAATATACACATCACATGATACACAGCCCACTGTAATATACACATCACATGATACACAGCCCACTGTAATATACACATCACATGATACACAGCCCACTGTAATATACACATCACATGATACACAGCCCACTGCAATATAAACACCACATGATACACAGCCCACTGTAATATACACACCACATGATACACAGCCCACTGTAATATACACATCACATGATACACAGCCCACTGTAATATAAACACCACATGATACACAGCCCACTGCAATATATACACCTGATGATGCTAATGAGATGCCAGTGAATATTTGGGTTTTGCTTCCAAAAATGTTTGATGCCGTGAATAGAAAGATTCATTTGTAACACACACAATGTTTTTTGGATGCTGTCAACACAATTCATATCTTGTGATCAAGACAAATATCATCTCTGTATGCAATACTAAATATATATCGTCCACTAACAATGTCTCCCTGGACAAAAATAAATACCGTTCAATAAATCCACAAGAGAGACCCTTACTGGACAATTTTAAAAACTATTTTGGGCTTCTCATATCGTCAAATTAGTTAAGAAGCAAACATTTGTGTTTAGACTAATGCCCTCTACCCTGTAGATCTCACAAGGGGATTTGACTTTGTTTACATGTGATAATTTGAGCAGGTCCTTGGAAATAACTACCAGACATGAATCAGTATTGGCAATGTAAAGGGACATTGTTGTCTGTTATGTGCTTATATCCAACAGGAGAGTAAAGTAAGATTTGTTTGTGATATATAAAACGTAACTGAAACGTTTATTGATTACTATGTTTATGGACGAACAAATTAACCAAAAAAAAAAGCATAAACAAAAACAATGTACCTATATGATATCAAAAATTATGTTATTAAAAACCACATTATTTAATCCAATATCTAATTAGTCATTTACAATTTGTGTGTGTATATGTGTGTGTGACAACATTATCATTAATTGAACTGCATACCCGGGTTCCCAGCTCTTAAGTAAGCAGAATAACAGCAAAGATGAAATGAAGAGTACAGATTATAAAATAAAGATGCCACACAGTAAAGCAATAGTTTTCCATCCAAACCAGAATCCTTTATTTGATTCAACAAGTCTCATAATGTAACAAACAAATTATATTACAGTGCATTGAAAGTGCATAGCCTCAACTTGTCTTACAGTAAAGGAAATAAAGAGATTTCCCTATGCAACAAATTTATGTAACTGTTTCAAAAGTAGTGACCAAAGATGGACAAAGCTCTAAGTTTTCCTCAGTTTGATAGAAATTAGAAAACACAACTCTTAATATTACAAGTAATTAGTTTGATAATAGTCAATTTATTTAGGTTTTCTGACTAACACTACCTCAATACAAACATACAGAGCACATGTACCTTGACAAATTGTTGATAGTGTACAATGTATGTAAGCATTTACATGGTCCAGATATGAAGTGTATACTTCTACCGTGTAAATAGTTCACAGTACCATGGATCACATCCCAATAAACCATTTTTTTCTTGAGAATCAGTATAATTCTACCAACAATGCTAGAAATAATTAAGAAATATATGTTTTTATATAACATGTCGTATATCAACACAATAATGAAATGAACCAAGTTTTTAGAAAAGCGTGACACTAGCCTATTAAATCTCTTCAGTTTCCTGTTTTATGTACTTATCAAGTTCATTAGTATGGTTTGCCCATGTCACATGACATAAATACTGCAAATTGATTGGTGTTTGACAACTTCATTAGGAGGGTATGTCCTATTGTGTAATTTCACATGTAAATCAGATGATATGATTACTGCAAACTGATTGGTCACTTTTAATGTCCACCTTGTTTGAACTTGTTCATCCATTCCCTTGAAATGATGATTCTTTGTATCTGTGCTGTTCCTTCATAAATCTGAATGAAAAAAATATAGTCATATAAGAAAATGCTCATGGCTGGGGGGGGGGGGGGGGACAGACAACAGTACATGTGTGTACAACACTGACAAATCATATATTTAAATCAAGTGTCTTACATTTTGCCATACATTGTACCAGTATATGCCCTTTGTTTTAATATCACTTCAAAATAACATTACTGCCACTTTATATTCATTTGGGTAAAATTCTATGAGATCTTTCCAATGAATGGTTTGAAAATAGCACTTGGTGCCATTAAGTCCTAGTAGTGTGGTGATTTCCAGACCTGTGCCTGTACAACCACATAACATCAAACACAAGGATTGTATTTATCTATACATTTAGCAGCCCACTGTAACATCCCATCATAGATAAACACAAACACTTGAAGGACTGAAAAGTGAAACTAATGCTCTTACTTGATAGATCTTGGCATCTCTCATCAGTTTCTCTACAGGATATTCAGAATTGAAGCCATTTCCACCAAATACTTGAACAGCATCTGTAGCACACTTATTGGCGACATCACCAGCCATGGCCTTGGCAATGGAGGCAAAGTAGGTATTACGATTACCATTGTCAATTTCATAGCTAGACTTGTGTGTCAGGAGACGAGATGCTTCAATTCCCATTGCCATCTCAGCTAATATGAAGGCAACTGCTTGGTGCTGTGAAATCAACAGGAATAGCTATACTTTGAAAACTGCCTTCCACAGTATAAAAGTTGTCATCATAGTGTTGTACATTTCATCACCTCTGACACAAACCTATTATAAACACAGCAGCCCTATATACCTTCTCAAGTCCCTTGGGATTCATACACTTAAAATCAAATAAAATTTGAGGACGTTCCAAGAATTTTAATCAGTTTTCCAGGAGTATTCAGATCAACTTTGGTTACTTTCCAGAAGTGTTGACCAGCAAAATACATATTTCTCACCTATCTAATCAACACCATACGACAGTATTTAGGCTAATCATTTAGTCAATCAACATTTTTCGAGGACTTTCCTGGAATGTACTGAACCCTGCCAACTATAAGCTGGGATAGACTGGGACAAATGTTGGTTGATAGCTTGTCTGGGGATTTAAAGGGCCACTGCAATTCTATTTCTTTCTTTACACTAATATGTTCATACTGCTCCCTAATGAAAGGAATGTATGATCAAATGTTGATTTACTGCATGCGTCATATAGAAATGGGAAAATCTGTACCTCCCAGCCTGCTTCCTTCGACTTTTTTTGTGTTTCCGGAATATGCCAAGCACTCACGTGTTAGCAAAGCCAAAGGTGTTGTTTACATTTGTAATATTACGTCATCCTTGAGGCCAACCTGGTCTTGGTGTTGTTAGCCTTAGCCCTAGCAGTTCACTTTGGCAGTACCGTTAGTCGACAATGGTTCGACGTTGTGTTTTTGGAGGCTGCAGTAACACAAAGAGTGATTCGATCACCTTACATTTGACACACATAATGGATATAAACTGAAATTTTAGTCTTCAAAATTTTGTGTTGTTTCGAGCAATATGAACCTATTTTGTCAGCCACGGTAAATTCAACACAGAGGTACGTATGTACCCACAATCATTAACTTGAGAACTTGCAAGGTCAGATTGAAATCTGTATGAAATATAGACCACATAAGGTAGAGACACCAAATTTGGCACAGATAATGAATATAAACTAAAATTTTAGTCCTGAAAATCTTGTGTTGTTTCATACATCGCAACGCACCTTGCCAGCAGGACAAAGTTCGACACAGACACAACACAGCTACAATCATTAGCATCGACCGTAATTTGACAACTTGCAAATTTCCTGCTATAACATTTATTCAATATAAATACGCAAAACACGATAAATTACACTATTAACCCAGACTTAATTCAGAAAAGTCCCAAACCTGAATGTCAATATCGCGTCCGAGGTGCTAGATGCTAGATGTGGACCTGGGTTGTTGACCTTCGCCAAAGTGCATCAAGCATGTAAGAGTTGCATTCATAATACACTACAGTGTAGGCCTATTACAATTCCAGGAACATGATGTAGGCTACCACGTCATGTCAAAACACACTCCAATACATGCGATGACAGTAACAGCACGTGAATTTATATAGAAAGGTGGAGGTAGAAAGTGACAGAACAGTGATGTGCAACATTACAAACCAGACGATATACGAGCATTTGCGTTGGTGCATTGCCGCCCACAATATTATAGTATATGGATGACACATCGAAATGTATGTACAAGATACACATGGATAATATACTGCATGTAAACTGTATCATCCTGAATATTGCCTTTTAGTATGACGAACTGTTTCCATTTACAACAAAGTCAACCACCACGAAGTGAAGAAGCCAAAGCTAGTAAAGGTCAATGAATTTGTATTACTAGTATGTAACAAAGGCCGCGTCATGTCACCGTCGCTAAAACATTCTTTTTCAATGTGCCACTTTGCTTAGAAAGCACTGGGGTGAATTGAATACCACGGAACACGACTACACAACAACACATTGTAAAGACATACTAGTACCAGACAGGACAGGACACTATAGAAGACAACTTTACAAGTTGTTTGTAATACCAATTCTTGTTTAAAAGTTTGTCTTGATCTTGTGTAGGTGGCCTGTTAAGATCATCATTGCCGAAACCACCCGTCGAACTTTCACTTGTACCGTCAGGAATAGGGTTCAATAACACCGTCAAAGATGAAAGCTTGGCTGTGATCCTCTTCACTTGAAAAATCTGACAAACATTCGCCGTTCCGTTCGAAAGATACAGTTTCTAGAACTTGTTGTTGTGATTGAGCCTCCATAGCAATGCATGTTAGGAAGGTGAAGTTCAAGGTTATGTGTTCCTACTATGACGACATAACAGGAATGCTTTCATATGCAAATATAAATACTCGCTCAGCAGAGGGTGTCATGAATGTGGAAGCAGCATAATTTCTAACGAGATTTTCACTATTCGTGGTCACTTTTTTCTCCTCAACGCTATAGAAATGTGTTAAGTGGCTATTTTTTATTGATTTGATGAAAAGTGAAAAATAGAATTGCAGTGGCCCTTTAAGCTATTTTGAAACAAATGGCAACTGTGGTTATACTAACCTAATATCAATGATGTGACTGTGGCTATACTAACCTAATATCAATGATGTGACTGTGGTTATACTAACCTAATATCAATGATGTGACTGTGGTTATACTAACCTAATATCAATGATGTGACTGTGGTTATACTAAAAAACCTAATATCAATAATGTGACTGTGGTTATACTAACCTGATATCAATGATGTGACTGTGGTTATACTAACCTAATATCAATGATGTGACTGTGGTTATACTAACCTAATATCAATGATGTGACTGTGGTTATACTAACCTGATATCAATGATGTGACTGTGGTTATACTAACCTAATATCAAAGATGTGACTGTGGTTATACTAACCTAATATCAATGATGTGACTGTGGTTATACTAACCTAATATCAATGATGTGACTGTGGTTATACTAACCTAATATCAATGATGTGACTGTGGTTATACTAACCTAATATCAATGATGTGACTGTGGTTATACTAACCTAATATCAATGATGTGACTGTGGTTATACTAACCTGATATCAATGATGTGACTGTGGTTATACTAACCTAATATCAATGATGTGACTGTGGTTATACTAACCTAATATCAATGATGTGACTGTGTTATACTAACCTAATATCAATGATGTGACTGTGGTTATACTAACCTAATATCAATGATGTGACTGTGGTTATACTAACCTAATATCAATGATGTGACTGTGGTTATACTAACCTAATATCAATGATGTGACTGTGGTTATACTAACCTAATATCAATGATGTGACTGTGGTTATACTAACCTAATATCAATGATGTGACTGTGGTTATACTAACCTAATATCAATGATGTGACTGTGGTTATACTAACCTAATATCAATGATGTGACTGTGGTTATACTAACCTAATATCAATGATGTGACTGTGGTTATACTAACCTAATATCAATGATGTGACTGTGGTTATACTAACCTAATATCAATGATGTGACTGTGGTTATACTAACCTAATATCAATGATGTGACTGTGGTTATACTAACCTAATATCAATGATGTGACTGTGGTTATACTAACCTAATATCAATGATGTGACTGTGGTTATACTAACCTAATATCAATGATGTGACTGTGGTTATACTAACCTAATATCAATGATGTGACTGTGGTTATACTAACCTGATATCAATGATTTGACTGTGGTTATACTAAAAACCTAATATCAATGATGTGACTGTGGTTATACTAACCTAATATCAATGATGTGACTGTGGTTATACTAACCTGATATCAATGATGTGACTGTGGTTATACTAACCTAATATCAATGATGTGACTGTGGTTATACTAACCTAATATCAATGATGTGACTGTGGTTATACTTTATACTAACCTGATATCACTGATGTCACTGTGGTTATACTAACCTAACATCAATGATGTGACTGTGGTTATACTAACCTGATATCAATGATGTCACTGTGGTTATACTAACCTAACATCAATGATGTGACTGTGGTTATACTAACCTGATATCAATGATGTGACTGTGGTTATACTAACCTGATATCAATGATGTGACTGTGGTTATACTAACCTAATATCAATGATGTGACTGTGGTTATACTAACCTAATATCAATGATGTGACTGTGGTTATACTAACCTGATATCAATGATGTGACTGTGGTTATACTAACCTGATATCAATGATGTGACTGTGGTTATACTAACCTGATATCAATGATGTGACTGTGGTTATACTAACCTGATATCAATGATGTGACTGTGGTTATACTAACCTGATATCAATGATGTGACTGTGGTTATACTAACCTGATATCAATAATGTGACTGTGGTTATACTAACCTAACATCAATGATGTGACTGTGGTTATACTAACCTAATATCAATGATGTGACTGTGGTTATACTAACCTAATATCAATGATGTGACTGTGGTTATACTAACCTGATATCAATGATGTGACTGTGGTTATACTAACCTGATATCAATGATGTGACTGTGGTTATACTAACCTGATATCAATGATGTGACTGTGGTTATACTAACCTAATATCAATGATGTGACTGTGGTTATACTAACCTGATATCAATGATGTGACTGTGGTTATACTAACCTAATATCAATGATGTGACTGTGGTTATACTAACCTAATATCAATGATGTGACTGTGGTTATACTAACCTAATATCAATGATGTGACTGTGGTTATACTAACCTGATATCAATGATGTGACTGTGGTTATACTAACCTGATATCACTGATGTGACTGTGGTTATACTAACCTAATATCAATGATGTGACTGTGGTTATACTAACCTGATATCAATGATGTGACTGTGGTTATACTAACCTAATATCAATGATGTGACTGTGGTTATACTAACCTAATATCAATGATGTGACTGTGGTTATACTAACCTGATATCAATGATGTGACTGTGGTTATACTAACCTGATATCAATGATGTGACTGTGGCTATACTAACCTGATATCAATGATGTGACTGTGGTTATACTAACCTGATATCAATGATGTGACTGTGGTTATACTAACCTGATATCAATGATGTGACTGTGGTTATACTAACCTAATATCAATGATGTGACTGGCTATACTAACCTAATATCAATGATGTGACTGTGGTTATACTAACCTGATATCAATGATGTGACTGTGGTTATACTAACCTGATATCAATGATGTGACTGTGGTTATACTAACCTGATATCAATGATGTGACTGTGGCTATACTAACCTGATATCAATGATGTGACTGTGGTTATACTAACCTAATATCAATGATGTGACTGGCTATACTAACCTAATATCAATGATGTGACTGTGGTTATACTAACCTGATATCAATGATGTGACTGTGGTTATACTAACCTGATATCAATGATGTGACTGTGGTTATACTAACCTGATATCAATGATGTGACTGTGGCTATACTAACCTGATATCAATGATGTGACTGTGGTTATACTAACCTGATATCAATGATGTGACTGTGGTTATACTAACCTGATATCAATGATGTGACTGTGGTTATACTAACCTGATATCAATGATGTGACTGTGGTTATACTAACCTGATATCAATGATGTGACTGTGGTTATACTAACCTGATATCAATGATGTGACTGTGGTTATACTAACCTGATATCAATGATGTGACTGTGGTTATACTAACCTGATATCAATGATGTGACTGTGGTTATACTAACCTAATATCAATGATGTGACTGGCTATACTAACCTAATATCAATGATGTGACTGTGGTTATACTAACCTGATATCAATGATGTGACTGTGGTTATACTTACCTAATATCAATGATGTGACTGTGGTTATACTAACCTGATATCAATGATGTGACTGTGGTTATACTAACCTAATATCAATGATGTGACTGTGGTTATACTAACCTGATATCAATGATGTGACTGTGGTTATACTAACCTAATATCAATGATGTGACTGTGGTTATACTAACCTAATATCAATGATGTGACTGTGGTTATACTAACCTGATATCAATGATGTGACTGTGGTTATACTAACCTGATATCAATGATGTGACTGTGGTTATACTAACCTGATATCAATGATGTGACTGTGGCTATACTAACCTGATATCAATGATGTGACTGTGGTTATACTAACCTAATATCAATGATGTGACTGTGGTTATACTAACCTAATATCAATGATGTGACTGTGGCTATACTAACCTAATATCAATGATGTGACTGTGGTTATACTAACCTGATATCAATGATGTGACTGTGGTTATACTAACCTGATATCAATGATGTGACTGTGGTTATACTAACCTAATATCAATGATGTGACTGTGGTTATACTAACCTGATATCAATGATGTGACTGTGGTTATACTAACCTAATATCAATGATGTGACTGTGGCTATACTAACCTGATATCAATGATGTGACTGTGGCTATACTAACCTAATATCAATGATGTGACTGTGGTTATACTAACCTAATATCAATGATGTGACTGTGGTTATACTAACCTGATATCAATGATGTGACTGTGGTTATACTAACCTAATATCAATGATGTGACTGTGGTTATACTAACCTAATATCAATGATGTGACTGTGGTTATACTAACCTGATATCAATGATGTGACTGTGGTTATACTAACCTAATATCAATGATGTGACTGTGGTTATACTAACCTAATATCAATGATGTCACTGTGGTTATACTAACCTGATATCAATGATGTGACTGTGGCTATACTAACCTAATATCAATGATGTGACTGTGGTTATACTAACCTAATATCAATGATGTGACTGGCTATACTAACCTAATATCAATGATGTGACTGTGGTTATACTAACCTGATATCAATGATGTGACTGTGGTTATACTAACCTGATATCAATGATGTGACTGTGGTTATACTAACCTGATATCAATGATGTGACTGTGGCTATACTAACCTGATATCAATGATGTGACTGTGGTTATACTAACCTGATATCAATGATGTGACTGTGGTTATACTAACCTAATATCAATGATGTGACTGTGGTTATACTAACCTGATATCAATGATGTGACTGTGGTTATACTAACCTAATATCAATGATGTGACTGTGGCTATACTAACCTGATATCAATGATGTGACTGTGGCTATACTAACCTAATATCAATGATGTGACTGTGGTTATACTAACCTAATATCAATGATGTGACTGTGGTTATACTAACCTGATATCAATGATGTGACTGTGGTTATACTAACCTAATATCAATGATGTGACTGTGGTTATACTAACCTAATATCAATGATGTGACTGTGGTTATACTAACCTGATATCAATGATGTGACTGTGGTTATACTAACCTAATATCAATGATGTGACTGTGGTTATACTAACCTAATATCAATGATGTCACTGTGGTTATACTAACCTGATATCAATGATGTGACTGTGGCTATACTAACCTAATATCAATGATGTGACTGTGGTTATACTAACCTAATATCAATGATGTGACTGGCTATACTAACCTAATATCAATGATGTGACTGTGGTTATACTAACCTGATATCAATGATGTGACTGTGGTTATACTAACCTGATATCAATGATGTGACTGTGGTTATACTAACCTGATATCAATGATGTGACTGTGGCTATACTAACCTGATATCAATGATGTGACTGTGGTTATACTAACCTAATATCAATGATGTGACTGTGGTTATACTAACCTGATATCAATGATGTGACTGTGGTTATACTAACCTAATATCAATGATGTGACTGTGGTTATACTAACCTAATATCAATGATGTGACTGTGGTTATACTAACCTGATATCAATGATGTGACTGTGGTTATACTAACCTAATATCAATGATGTGACTGTGGTTATACTAACCTGATATCAATGATGTGACTGTGGTTATACTAACCTGATATCAATGATGTGACTGTGGTTATACTAACCTAATATCAAAGATGTGACTGTGGTTATACTAACCTGATATCAATGATGTGACTGTGGTTATACTAACCTGATATCAATGATGTGACTGTGGTTATACTAACCTAATATCAATGATGTGACTGTGGCTATACTAACCTAATATCAATGATGTGACTGTGGTTATACTAACCTGATATCAATGATGTGACTGTGGTTATACTAACCTGATATCAATGATGTGACTGTGGTTATACTAACCTGATATCAATGATGTGACTGTGGTTATACTAACCTAATATCAATGATGTGACTGTGGCTATACTAACCTAATATCAATGATGTGACTGTGGTTATACTAACCTGATATCAATGATGTGACTGTGGTTATACTAACCTGTGCAATGGGTTTCCCCATGGTCTTCCTCTCTAAGGCATATCTTGTTGCTTCATCCAATGCTCTCTGTGCAAGTCCTACAGCACCTGCTGCAACCTAGCAACATAAAAGCAACACTTGTTATACATGTACAGGATCATACATGTACATGGGGAAATGGGAACAATAGATAACATGGCATAGTTGGGAAATCTATCAAGGTATGCCTCGATAACAGTATATCCAAGTGAAGAATAGGGTACATATAAATTCACAATGAGATAAGTTTGAAGCAATTTTTAAAAGACGTACCAACTCAAGGGTACCTAAACTTCAGCTGAATGAAAATATATATTATGAGGTTTATTATACCTACACAAGCATACATTTTGTAATTTATGAAAAAGTAGAAATTGTATTAGCGACTTTGAACATTTCATTTCATGTTTGAATGTGTTCAACTTGGTTTGTGCATGGTATATTATGTTGCTTTCTACCTCACAAAGTGCACTTACTGGTGGTCTTGTCTTATCAAAAGCTCCCATAGCAATCTTAAATCCAGCTCCTTCACCAATCAGTACATTCTCTTTAGGAACAACCACATCTTCAAAAGTAATACCACGTGTATCACTGCAACGCTGACCCATATTCATCTCCTACATTTTAATAGAATGTTCGATAAATGAATGTTTGCCAATTGCTGTCAGTGGCCAAGCAGTTAAACCACTTGCCTCATATGATACACTGCAGTCAGTATTCAGGCCCTAATGTGGCATTTATTAGAATGTGCCAGTGCAAGTAAGAAGAGTGTCATTCAGTTTGTCTTTACAAAATAATGCAGGTTTCCATGGATACTCCAGTTTCCACCTTCACTAACACTGAACATATGAGGGTCAGCCCTCTTGGGAGACAAGCATTTATATACTTATAGAACTATCGAATATAAATAAAAGATTATTATTACTATTATCATTGTTATTGGTAAATCTGAATATCTGACAAATACAATCCCACAAAAAGAGTTATAAAGAATTGATCTGCAAATGCTGTCTTCAATCAAGGTGTAAATGTAGTAGCCACAATACACACAGTAAAATACATCAAATACATTGTATGTCTACATGTAAACCCAATCTGATTAAAATCTTATGTAAGGAACATGGTGCAATTTCTTTTTGGCTCTTACATTTACTGTTGTTTGTTCTTTTATGAGTACTCGTTACATACATCTGACATAATACCATAGGATTTCCCAAACCCAATCTTGTACTTACAAGTAATCAATCAGAATCTGTCTTACAATATTACATTCAACATTTGAAATTGAAAGAAAGAGAACCATCAAACAATAACGATAACATTGTTGTCTCTACTCTGTGCTCGTGCTCTTTTCGAACAGAGCACTCTGAAGTACTGTACCTGTATGTTTTTTGGCACATTATGCATTCTCATTTGTTGAGTGAATTCACTCAGTCTTCTCAGATGTATGTAATGGGCAATTACACAAGAACAACCGACAGTAAATGTAAGAGCTAAAAAGAAATCGTGCTGAGTGAACTTCATCAGATTTTAATCAGATTGGGTGTAAACCCAGGTGTATGATGTATGTACCCACAATATTCCTAATCACAGATTCACCGTCTCAGAACCAGGTTATGTACCAGCCAATGAAAGATTATTAAATGCAACCAACCTTTCTACCAGGTAAAAGTCAAGGTGTATCTGTAGTAGCCAATGATAGGCAGTGTTATTAATACCTAGTTCAGACACACACAGTTATGCAAGTGCTGCACTGGCATAAAGTTACGTCAAATGAATGATTTCAAGCTACCAAGTTTACCTGTTACACACCGTACATAGTAGTAAAACATAAGACAAACAACCTTGGTAGGGTGATGGAATTCAGTTGTAACTTTACATCGGTGTAACACTGGCATAATGTGTGTGTCTGAATATATTAAGTGACAAAAACAAATCATTCTACCAGGTGTATCAGTACTAGCCAATGACAGTGTTCTAAAGACAAAAAACAAATCATTCTACCAGGTGTATCGGTACTAGTCAATGACAGTGTTCTAAAGACAAAAACAAACCTTTCTACCAGGTGTATCGGTACTAGCCAATGACAGTGTTCTAAAGACAAATGACAAATCATTCTACCAGGTGTATCGGTACTAGCCAATGACAGTGTTCTAAAGACAAAAACAAACCATTCTACCAGGTGTATCAGTACTAGCCAATGACAGTGTTCTAAAGACAAATGACAAATCATTCTACCAGGTGTATCGGTACAAGCCAATGACAGTGTTCTAAAGACAAAAACAAATCATTCTACCAGGTGTATCGGTACTAGCCAATGACAGTGTTCTAAAGACAAAAACAAATCATTCTACCAGGTGTATCGGTACTAGCCAATGACAGTGTTCTAAAGACAAAAACAAACCATTCTACCAGGTGTATTACTACTAGCCAATGACAGTGTTCTAAAGACAAATGACAAATCATTCTACCAGGTGTATCGGTACTAGCCAATGACAGTGTTCTAAAGACAAAAACAAACCTTTCTACCAGGTGTATCGGTACTAGCCAATGACAGTGTTCTAAAGACAAATGACAAATCATTCTACCAGGTGTATTGGTACTAGCCAATGACAGTGTCCTAAAGACAAAAACAAACCTTTCTACCAGGTGTATCGGTACTAGCCAATGACAGTGTTCTAAAGACAAAAACAAACCTTTCTACCAGATGTATTGGTACTAGCCAATGAGAGTGTTCTAAAGACAAAAAACAAACCTTTCTACCAGGTGTATCGGTACTAGCCAATGACAGTGTTCTAAAGACAAAAACAAACCATTCTACCAGGTGTATCGGTACTAGCCAATGACAGTGTTCTAAAGACAAAAAACAAATCATTCTACCAGGTGTATCGGTACTAGCCAATGACAGTGTTCTAAAGACAAATGACAAATCATTCTACCAGGTGTATCGGTACTAGCCAATGAGTGTTCTAAAGACAAAAAACAAACCTTTCTACCAGGTGTATCGGTACTAGCCAATAACAGTGTTCTAAAGACAAAAAACAAACCTTTCTACCAGGTGTATCGGTACTAGCCAATGACAGTGTTCTAAAGACAAAAACAAACAATTCTACCAGGTGTATCGGTACTAGCCAATGACAGTGTTCTAAAGACAAAAAACAAACCTTTCTACTAGGTGTATCGGTACTAGCCAATGACAGTGTTCTAAAGACAAAAAACAAACCTTTCTACCAGGTGTACCGGTACTAGCCAATGACAGTGTTCTAAAGACAAAAACAAACCTTTCTACCAGGTGTATCGGTACTAGCCAATGACAGTGTTCTAAAGACAAAAGACAAACCTTTCTACCAGATGTATCGGTACTAGCCAATGACAGTGTTCTAAAGACAAAAGACAAACCTTTCTACCAGGTGTATCGGTACTAGCCAATGACAGTATTATAAAGACAAAAGACAAACCTTTCTACCAGGTGTAAGTCCAGGTGTATCTCTATCCACAATAAATCCAGTGAATGCTTTACTAGCTGGTACTTTAGGGTCAGGATTAGTTCTTGCCAGTACAAAATACCAGTTGGCATGACCACCATTGGTGATCCACATCTTCTGTCCATTGATCACATAGTGGTCACCTTTCTTTTCAGCTCTAGTCTTGATACCAGCTACATCTGATCCAGCTCCAGGTTCTGTCACACCATATGCCTGTAACATTGATATTATTGGAAGCATAAATTGAGTAACTCGAGAAAATCCACACCCACGCACATGCACACACACACACACACACACACATGCACATACACATGCACACACACATGTCTGTTTCCCCAATCAAAAGTGGAAGAGAAATGAATTCTTTGTGTACAAAGTTTATTTATTATAGTCCAAACAAAACACACTATTCATGCAGTATTCAGCTTGGTTTCAAGAACAAGTACAAATGTAGTAGCACTGAACTTGCTGTTGTTTAGATTGGCAACAGTTTCACATTCTACCCTGGATGATTCTACAAGCCAAACAATGAATGATGTAGTACATGTAGCATGTAGTTGGTGCAACATGGCAGAGTTGCATTGTCATGTGGCATTAAATAAGAACATGTATGGTTTATTTCACACATTTCAACTTGAACAATAGTAAATACTTGCAGGTGAGATAGGAAAGAGGCAAGTAATTATTTATGAATTTCAAAGTAATATACATTCTGGACAATACCAAAAAAATGCCATGATATTTTTGTGGAAAATAATCATGCTGTCATCCGAAGCGTGCATTTGTTTCAGCAACATATTGCAGTCCCAGGGATGAGCTAAATCTCCATCTTCCTAGGCCCCTATGCTAAATTAATCCTCTATTTCCCAAAGGGTTTGAGTCTTTCACTCCCAGCTTGAATTTACTTGTAGTTGGGTCCTTGCCAATGGTTAGTGTTTAGCATTGACAGACTGACTAACTACAAGTTGGACAGTTTCAGCAACTACAATTTATTTCAAGTTGGTTGGTCGAACTACAAGAGAGTACAATTCATATACCTTCAATACAATCTAGTACAAGTAAAAATAGACTAGTACAACTAATAGCAAGTTGGACTTTTTCTGTCACTTACAATTTTTACGAACTGGTCAGACTGACTACAACTGAGTACGAGTTAGCTGCCTTGACTACAAAAGAGTCTGACTTGGCTGAGCATAAAGTACAACGTAATACAATTTAGTCTACCATCAGGAAATGTAAGTACATCTTGATCTCACTTCATAGTTGGTAATTTTTGACTTGGCACAGACAAAAAATTACCTGCAAATAGGACTGGGGGTATACCTATTATACTATGTATGTACGTCAGTACGGATATCTCTTTCCGCTACAACCAGTCCTGCAGTAAAATAAATAAGATATTTGGGGTCAGTTACCACACTTTGGCACTGAGTATGTCAGAGAATATCTTGAGGACACCCCACCCAGGGGCCCACTATAGTCCTTAACAATAGTTTATTGTCTTTAACGTCCACTTCTGGTAGTAGGTCGAGAACTTATAGCTTGTTGTCGTCGTCTTGCTGCACCTCTCCTTCGCCCTTGCCTTGATGCATCTTCCCAACGTCTTCTGGCCTCTTCCTGTAATTCAGGCTCATACTGTGTCTCTTGGACTGTGCTGGGGGTTCCAGTGGCAACCCGATGATATGGCAGAAAGCAGTCCTTGCACAGGTTGATGGCACACTCCCTGCATCTGTAAACGGTAGAGACGTAGCATCCCTTTCTTGTTTTTCTTCCCATCTGGATGCAGAACCTACAGCTTGCAGCACGGGCTTGGCTGTGTATCAGTGTGTGGTTCTTGTATGTATCAAGTGGAGGTGCAGAGCTTCTCAAAGCTTGGCGTCGGGTGGTGAATCCACCAATAAGTGCCATTCCAACTTCAATCTGGAAATTCTTATGGGACTTTTTTGGATCAACTTTTTCTCTGTACATCAGCCATGCATTTGCTATTGCTGTATCTAACAGGTAGAAGAATATATACTTCCACCATTTGTGGGTTTGCCTCTGTGCTGTATAATAGCAGCGTAGCTGGTTGGCTCTGTCAACTCCACCCATGTACTGATTGTACTGGTCTACGACTTCTGGTGCAGGGAGAGAATACGGCTGTTTTCTTCCTGTTTCCCGTGAGCGAATAAATCGCACCACTCTGCGATGATTAGTTCTGTACCCCTCGTAACATGTTGTCAGCAAATTTAGGAGGTTGGAGTCTTTCCAGCTCACCACGACCATGTTACCTTTCTGCCTAGAGACAAACTGTCCCCTCTGTAGATTCTTGATTTGGGCACTGTCAGGGTTTCTCCGAGCATTTGTGCGTAATGCATTGGGGAAATCCCTTCTATCCTGTCTTATACTGCCAATGAGGTATGTGTCATGGTCCTCAAGCAGTGTTTGAGCCATACCAATACTGGTGTAAAAGCTGTCTGTGTACAGGGTGTGATGCTTGCCCATTACATGTTGAAGGAGATCAACACAGATTTTCTGGGTTCGAGAAACATCTCGGGAATCCCTCTCATGGCTTCCAGTGGAGGTCATGAACTTCATATTGCCAATATAGCCAGTCACAGCATCCGCCAATGCATAGACTTTGAAGCCCTTAGCTCTTGGTTTTCCCTTGATAAATACAGTTGGGATACCAGCAAACCTTCCTTTGTAGCCAACTATTCCTTCATCGATTGCTAGTTGTTCATGCAAGTTGTACACCGTAGTGAATTGGTCCAAGACTGCATCTAGTATTGGTTGCACTTTGTATAAGGGTGTACGACACCTTTCCCTTGTCCGTCTACGTCCACTTGGGAGGTTAGCTGGATCTTTTGAGGGATCATTGCAGTGAAAGTATTGCATCAACTTCTGGAAACGATTACGTGGCATTACACTGGCAATGAAATCATTTCTCAGTGTGCGATGGTGTGACCAGTAGTCTCCAATCTCTGGTTTAGGGTCTGGACCCATCAACACCATTACACCAATTAAAGCACGCATTTCATCATCCCCTACCCGTGACCAATACTTATCACGCCCACTGCTTCGTTGCCTCCATCTAGCATAACGATTTGTTTCCCGTCTAAGTCTACGGATAAGGCGAGAGGGGAACATATGGTAGAATGCCTCTAAGGGGCGAGATCTGGCACCCATTTCAATATTTGGACCAGGTACATCACTGTTATCAAAGGCATATGGATGACGTTCTGTCAGTCTTGGGGACCAACCATCATCCTCTACCTCACTGTCAGTTTCATCAGTATGCTCGTACTCATCAGGCTCTGAATACTCGTCATCTACCCATGTGGCTTCAATCCTTTCAAGGATACTATGTCGCACCCTCCGACGAGCCTGCTCGGTCAAACATTGAGTATCAGATGAAAACTGTTCCTCCCCTGAGGAAGAAGGGAGACTACTTGATGACAATTCAGAAGGTATATACTCCTCATCATCACTATCAAGACTAGAATTGTCTTGATCACTTTCTGTTCTACGTTCAGATGCAATTTCCATCATTCGGCGCCTATGAGCAATACGTCTGGCTGTATTTTCGGCTTGCTGTTGACAGTTTCTATATACCGCACATCTCAGATAATCATCCTCACTATCAATACGTTCATCCATTGGTACTTCCCCTCTGTCTTGCTCTGGGGAGTTATGTGTCTCTGTCGCTGGGCTTGTGTTGTCATTGCCTTCCCCTGCGGGACTTGCTGGTCGAGCAACATCATTTTCATCAAATACAAGGTGAACTCTACATGCAGTGTCACCTGATCTTGTCAATGCATCACCTGTGAGAATAGACGTTTCATTGTCAGTAATTTTAAGACTGGAAAGTTCTCGTAGAGACATGGAGCATGCAGTTTGGGGATGGGTCATGCATTGGTTTACATCCTGCAATAACAATGAAGGAAACACTGTTATTGTATCTATCCATTTGTATCCAAATAAGCTTATATGCAGAAATTCATTCCAAATGATAACAATCCAAGCCATAAATTACTGCAGTGAAGTGAGATCAAGTCAAAGTCATTATCAGGCACAGTAGTCTGAATCAAACTACATTGTAATGTAGGCCAATCGGTTCAACATTTATTGTAGCAGTGCTCAGCAGGAAAAGGCTTACTTGTATTACAAGCCACCCATGTCAGACTCATTGGAAGTGGTAAGATATTGAATTGTACTCACGTTGTCGATACATAGTCTGCCTTGTACTTAGACGTGTCCAGGCCAATCCAACTTGATTTCACTCTGCTCAAAAAATGGTATCTTTTAAAAAGAAGTGACTTCTTTATAGACGCACTATTTCTCCCGTGGTTGTGGTGGAAAAGTCAGTTATTACCATAGTAATGCTTGACTACCACCCAACTATGCCAGCATAAGTGAAGGGTGTTGACAGCCTTCCCCTCCCACAGGGGAGCTCAACATTCCTTCAAGGAGGCAACTACAAATAATCCTGACTCGGCAGTGAAGTATGTCAGGCTTAATATACAACTAAGTTCAAGCTGGGGCTTACAGAGTATATGGTTACAAATTTTCTTTCGACTACAAGTAAACTCAAATTGGGTATAACAGGATTAAACAAATTTCATCCTCTGTAAATCTGAGCTCATCTGAGGTCTGTGGTCACAACTTATTTGAGAGAAACTGGCATTGTAGATAACTGTGCCACAAACAGTATCAAATTTATTCTATTTCTGTTTTTTATTACAAAATTGTAGTTTTTCTACTTTTTCAATGTTTCACTGATATTTCAAACATCAGGACTGACAAATTGCTGATGGGATGGCTGGTTACATTTATAGTAGCACTGTACAGTCAAGAATTTGAAAGATATGTGAGCAGAGACAGAACGTGACTTACACACATTAATGGTTCCTCCATCATTCTTCCTAAATATTTCTTCTTCTGTGCTTCATTACCAGCAAGGATAACAGGCATTTGCTGCAAGTCAACAGATGAAGGAAGTCAGATAAACAGTAAAATGAAACACATATTAATGTGGTTTACTTTGGATACAATATAAATGACAAGTGGGCATTTATAGTAAATACCCACGAAATAAATACTCATCACCTATAAAAAAAATTTAAAATAATTAGAGTTAGTATCTATAACTGTCTTACCCCTAATGAGTTAGTATCTATAACTGTCTTACCCCTAATGAGTTAGTATCTATAACTGTCTTACCCCTAATGAGTTAGTATCTATAACTGTCTTACCCCTAATGAGTTAGTATCTATAACTGTCTTACCCCTAATGAGTTAGTATCTATAACTGTCTTACGCCTAATAAGTTAGTATCTATAACTGTCTTACCCCCAATGAGTTAGTATCTATAACTGTCTTACCCCCAATGAGTTAGTATCTATAACTGTCTTACCCCCAATGAGTTAGTATCTATAACTGTCTTACCCCTAATGAGTTAGTATCTATAATTGTCTTACCACTAATGAGTTAGTATCTATAACTGTCTTACCCCCAATGAGTTAGTATCTATAACTGTCTTACCCCCAATGAGTTAGTATCTATAACTGTCTTACCCCCAATGAGTTAGTATCTATAACTGTCTTACCACTAATAAGTTAGTCTCTATAACTGTCTTACCCCCAATGAGTTAGTATCTATAACTGTCTTACCCCCAATGAGTTAGTATCTATAACTGTCTTACCCCTAATGAGTTAGTATCTATAACTGTCTTACCCCTAATGAGTTAGTCTCTATAACTGTCTTACCCCTAATGAGTTAGTATCTATAACTGTCTTACCCCTAATGAGTTAGTATCTATAACTGTCTTACCACTAATAAGTTAGTATCTATAACGGTCTTACCCCCAATAAGTTAGTATCTATAACTGTCTTACACCAATGAGTTAGTATCTATAACTGTCTTACCCTCAATGAGTTAGTATCTATAACTGTCTTACACCAATGAGTTAGTATCTATAACTGTCTTACCCTCAATGAGTTAGTATCTATAACTGTCTTACCCTCAATAAGTTAGTATCTATAACTGTCTTACCACTAATGAGTTAGTCTCTATAACTGTCTTACCCCAATGATTTAGTATCTATAACTGTCTTACCCCTAATGAGTTAGTATCTATAATTGTCTTACCCCTAATAAGTTAGTATCTATAACTGTCTTACCCCTAATGAGTTAGTATCTATAACTGTCTTACCCCCAATGAGTTAGTATCTATAACTATCTTACCCCTAATGAGTTAGTATCTATAACTGTCTTACCCCTAATAAGTTAGTATCTATAATTGTCTTACCCCCAATGAGTTAGTATCTATAACTGTCTTACCCCCAATGAGTTAGTCTCTATAACTGTCTTACCCCCAATGAGTTAGTCTCTATAACTGTCTTACCCCAATGAGTTAGTATCTATAACTGTCTTACCACTAATAAGTTAGTATCTATAACTGTCTTACCCCCAATAAGTTAGTATCTATAACTGTCTTACCCCTAATAAGTTAGTATCTATAATTGTCTTACCCCTAATGAGTTAGTATCTATAACTGTCTTACCCCAATGAGTTAATCTCTATAACTGTCTTACCACTAATAAGTTAGTATCTATAACTGTCTTACCCCCAATGAGTTAGTATCTATAACTGTCTTACCACTAATAAGTTAGTATCTATAACCGTCTTACCCCCAATGAGTTAGTATCTATAACTGTCTTACCCCTAATGAGTTAGTATCTATAACTGTCTTACCCCCAATGAGTTAGTATCTATAACTGTCTTACCCCTAATAAGTTAGTATCTATAATTGTCTTACCCCCAATGAGTTAGTATCTATAACTGTCTTACCCCAATGAGTTAATCTCTATAACTGTCTTACCACTAATAAGTTAGTATCTATAACTGTCTTACCCCCAATGAGTTAGTATCTATAACTGTCTTACCCCCAATGAGTTAGTATCTATAACTGTCTTACCCCTAATGAGTTAGTATCTATAATTGTCTTACCCCTAATGAGTTAATCTCTATAACTGTCTTACCACTAATGAGTTAGTATCTATAACTGTCTTACCCCAATGAGTTAGTATCTATAACTGTCTTACCCCTAATGAGTTAGTATCTATAACTGTCTTACCACTAATGAGTTAGTATCTATAACTGTCTTACCCCTAATGAGTTAGTATCTATAACTGTCTTACCCCCAATGAGTTAGTATCTATAACTGTCTTACCCCCAATGAGTTAATCTCTATAACTGTCTTACCCCCAATGAGTTAGTCTCTATAACTGTCTTACCCCCAATGAGTTAGTATCTATAACTGTCTTACCCCAATGAGTTAGTATCTATAACTGTCTTACCCCTAATGAGTTAGTATCTATAATTGTCTTACCCCTAATGAGTTAGTATCTATAATTGTCTTACCCCTAATGAGTTAATCTCTATAACTGTCTTACCACTAATGAGTTAGTATCTATAACTGTCTTACCCCTAATAAGTTAGTATCTATAACTGTCTTACCCCTAATGAGTTAGTATCTATAACTGTCTTACCCCAATGAGTTAGTATCTATAACTGTCTTCTCCTAATGAGTTAGTTTCTATAACTGTCTTACCCCCAATGAGTTAGTATCTATAACTGTCTTACCCCTAATAAGTTAGTATCTATAATTGTCTTACCCCTAATGAGTTAGTATCTATAACTGTCTTATCCCAATGAGTTAGTATCTATAACTGTCTTACCCCTAATGAGTTAGTATCTATAACTGTCTTACCCCTAATGAGTTAGTATCTATAACTGTCTTACCCCCAATGAGTTAGTATCTATAACTGTCTTACCCCTAATAAGTTAGTATCTATAATTGTCTTACCCCTAATGAGTTAGTATCTATAACTGTCTTACCCCTAATGAGTTAGTTTCTATAACTGTCTTACCCCCAATGAGTTAATCTCTATAACTGTCTTACCCCTAATGAGTTAATCTCTATAACTGTCTTACCCCTAATGAGTTAGTATCTATAACTGTCTTACCCCAATGAGTTAGTATCTATAACTGTCTTACCCCCAATGGGTTAGTATCTATAACTGTCTTACCCCTAATGAGTTAGTATCTATAATTGTCTTACCCCTAATGAGTTAATCTCTATAACTGTCTTACCACTAATGAGTTAGTATCTATAACTGTCTTACCCCAATGAGTTAGTATCTATAACTGTCTTACCCCTAATAAGTTAGTATCTATAATTGTCTTACCCCTAATGAGTTAATCTCTATAACTGTCTTACCACTAATGAGTTAGTATCTATAACTGTCTTACCCCCAATGAGTTAGTATCTATAACTGTCTTCTCCTAATGAGTTAGTTTCTATAACTGTCTTACCCCCAATGAGTTAGTATCTATAACTGTCTTACCCCTAATAAGATAGTTTCTATAATTGTCTTACCCCTAATGAGTTAATCTCTATAACTGTCTTACCCCTAATGAGTTAGTATCTATAACTGTCTTACCCCAATGAGTTAGTATCTATAACTGTCTTACCCCTAATAAGTTGGTATCTATAACTGTCTTACCCCTAATAAGTTAGTATCTATAACTGTCTTACCCCAATGAGTTAGTATCTATAACTGTCTTACCCCAATGAGTTAGTATCTATAACTGTCTTACCCCTAATAAGTTGGTATCTATAACTGTCTTACCCCTAATAAGTTAGTATCTATAACTGTCTTACCCCAATGAGTTAGTATCTATAACTGTCTTACCCCAATGAGTTAGTATCTATAACTGTCTTACCCCTAATAAGTTGGTATCTATAACTGTCTTACCCCTAATAAGTTAGTATCTATAACTGTCTTACCCCAATGAGTTAGTATCTATAACTGTCTTACCCCTAATAAGTTAGTATCTATAACTGTCTTACCCCTAATAAGTTAGTATCTATAACTGTCTTACCCCCAATGGGTTAGTATCTATAACTGTCTTACCCTCAATGAGTTAGTATCTATAATTGTCTTACCCCCAATGGGTTAGTATCTATAACTGTCTTACCCTCAATGAGTTAGTATCTATAACTGTCTTACCCCCAATGAGTTAATCTCTATAACTGTCTTACCCCTAATGAGTTAGTATCTATAACTGTCTTACCCCAATGAGTTAGTATCTATAACTGTCTTACCCCCAATGGGTTAGTATCTATAACTGTCTTACCCTCAATGAGTTAGTATCTATAACTGTCTTACCCCTAATGAGTTAGTATCTATAACTGTCTTACCCCTAATAAGTTAGTCTCTATAACTGTCTTACCCCTAATGAGTTAGTATCTATAACTGTCTTACCACTAATAAGTTAGTATCTATAACTGTCTTACCCCCAATGAGTTAGTATCTATAACTGTCTTACCCCTAATAAGTTAGTATCTATAATTGTCTTACCCCCAATGAGTTAGTATCTATAACTGTCTTACCACTAATAAGTTAGTCTCTATAACTGTCTTACCCCCAATGAGTTAGTATCTATAACTGTCTTACCCCCAATGAGTTAGTATCTATAACTGTCTTACCCCTAATGAGTTAGTATCTATAACTGTCTTACCCCTAATGAGTTAGTATCTATAACTGTCTTACCCCTAATGAGTTAGTATCTATAACTGTCTTACCCCTAATAAGTTAGTATCTATAACTGTCTTACCCCCAATGAGTTAGTATCTATAACTGTCTTACCCCTAATGAGTTAGCCTCTATAGCTGTTTGTATACCCGTACAGCCATATGCCAACTCTTCTGTAACAATGCAGGCATCAAGTATACCCAAAGCAGGTCCACCTGGGAGAAGGAAAACCACAAACACAGGATATCAACATTTGCAAGGCAAAGTTTCAGAACAGTAGAATACACAAGGACAACTTCTTGGGGTAATATAAACAAAACTAATAATGAAATAATGTTTTTTGTCTGTGTTACAAATTACTAGTAAAATTAAATAGAATACAGCAATGACTAAAATTGGTATTATGCTGGGTAATAATTTGAATAAAGCATCCTACACTGATACTGACTATGTATACACCTCCTCCCCTACCCCTCTATATTGTATACACAGGTGTTGATTCCTGCAGTATCCCTAGGGATACATTGCTCCTACAGAATACCGTACATGTATTATAGTATTGAATCATAGATTCTTTTCTATTCATTTCTATTCATGTATTTACTCACAATCAAATGTTATAATTTATGGATGAATAAGGTAGACATACATGTAGATGAGTTACTAATTTAAGTAATAGATTTGCAGTACCACTATCAGTATGGTTTCAGACAGGTTTGGTTAAATCGGAGTGTCTGAAATACAAACACCTCTCAGATCTGTTACAAATTATTACAGGGAATTAAAAGATGCACCTCTCAGATCTGTTACAGATCAATACAGGGAGATGAAAGATGCACCTCTCAGATCTGTTACAGATTATTACAGGGAATTAAAAGATGCACCTCTCAGATCTGTTACAGATTATTACAGGGAATTAAAAGATGCACCTCTCAGATCTGTTACAGATTATTACAGGGAATTAAAAGATGCACCTCTCAGATCTGTTACAGATTATTACAGGGAGATGAAAGATACACCCTCTCAGATCTGTTACAGATTATTACAGGGAATTAAAAGATGCACCTCTCAGATCTGTTACAGATTATTACAGGGAATTAAAAGATGCACCTCTCAGATCTGTTACAGATTATTACAGGGAGATGAAAGATGCACCTCTCAGATCTGTTACAGATTATTACAGGGAATTAAAAGATGCACCTCTCAGATCTGTTACAGATTATTACAGGGAATTAAAAGATGCACCTCTCAGATCTGTTACAAATTATTACAGGGAATTAAAAGATGCACCTCTCAGATCTGTTACAAATTATTACAGGGAATTAAAAGATGCACCTCTCAGATCTGTTACAAATTATTACAGGGAATGAAAGATATACACCTCTCAGATCTGTTACAGATTATTACAGGGAATGAAAGATACACCTCTCAGATATGTTACAGATTATTACAGGGAATTAAAAGATGCACCTCTCAGATCTGTTACAAATTATTACAGGGAATGAAAGATATACACCTCTCAGATCTGTTACAGATTATTACAGGGAATGAAAGATATACACCTCTCAGATCTGTTACAGATTATTACAGGGAATGAAAGATGCACCTCTCAGATCTGTTACAAATTATTACAGGGAATGAAAGATATACACCTCTCAGATCTGTTACAAATTGTTACAGGGAATGAAAGATATACACCTCTCAGATCTGTTACAGATTATTACAGTGAGATGAAAGATACACCCTCTCAGATATGTTACAGATTATTACAGGGAGATGAAAGATGCACCTCTCAGATCTGTTACAGATTATTACAGGGAGATGAAAGATACACCTCTCAGATCTGTTACAGATTATTACAGGGAGATGAAAGATGCACCTCTCAGATATGTTACAGATTATTACAGGGAGATGAAAGATATACACCTCTCAGATCTGTTACAAATTATTACAGGGAATGAAAGATATACACCTCTCAGATCTGTTACAGATTATTTCAGGGAGATGAAAGATGCACCTCTCAGATCTGTTACAGATTATTACAGGGAGATGAAAGATACACCCTCTCAGATCTGTTACAGATTATTACAGGGAGATGAAAGATGCACCTCTCAGATCTGTTACAGATTATTACAGGGAGATGAAAGATGCACCTCTCAGATCTGTTACAGATTATTACAGGGAATGAACGATACACCTCTCAGATCTGTTACAAATTATTACAGGGGGATGAAAGATGCACCTCTCAGATCTGTTACAGATTATTACAGGGAGATGAAAGATACACCCTCTCAGATCTGTTACAAATTATTACAGGGGGATGAAAGATACACCCTCTCAGATCTGTTACAGATTATTACAGGGAATGAACGATACACCTCTCAGATCTGTTACAAATTATTACAGGGGGATGAAAGATGCACCTCTCAGATATGTTACAGATTATTACAGGGATACTGAATCAAATGTATCATTTTATACATACTTGTATTTTGGACCAGTAGCCCATATCATGCAGAAAGTAAACTTATTATAATGACTGTCACATATTAATTTATAGAATGACTTCCTTACAATATATTTACTGTATAATCAGCTATGGTGGAAATAGTGAGGTTAATTGTCGAGTATTCCTCATTTGCTGTTCATAGTTGATTCTGTTGAAATAAGTTTGCATTTACAGGACAGGCCCAGACTAGGTGTAAGCTAATTCCTGACTCCTCATTTACCCACTGTTATATTTATTTGGGTATATACAATGTAAACTGACTACCATTATGTTTAAGTTTTAGATTTTTGTTTCTGAAGTTTTAGAAGTAAACAAAATAGTAAACAATATTACGTACTCCGCTTTCTAGCATTCACTAACTGGAATTCACTGATTCATTTATCAATCTGCTTTCAAATGCAATTATCAAGTAATGCTTATTGTAATTAATATACATATTTGAACTATCATAACAGGGAGCCCGAGGCATAACTGAAAATATTTCTAAATATTTCTAAATCTGTCGTTTGTTTGTTCAACCAATGAAAAAAACACACGGGTACAGTACTTCAGAGCACTTTGTTTGAAAAGAGCACGAGCATAGAGTGCTGACAATGTTATTGTTGGGTGGCTCTTTCTTTCAATTTTGAATGTAGAGGTTTATTATTGTATGACGGATTCTGATTGGCTACTCATATGAAGCACGAGATTGGGTTCAGGAGAACCTATGGTATTATATAAGGTGATGTAACGAGCACTCACAAAAGAACAAGCGACAGTAAACGTAACAACCAAAAAGAAATCATGCTGTGTACACTAGATTGGATTCTAATATGATTGACTACCCTTATAAAGTACTGAGCTTTGAACTGGAATCCTGGTTATTTAGTTTTAATAACGTACAATAAAAGTTACTTTAGAAATGTAGATATGACTTGACTTACCACATGAAGCTGGAATGTGTGTATTCATCAATCCAATCTCCCATACCTTCTTAATGATGTCCCATGGATACTGTCAGATGAAGGCAAAATAATAACATTACAACATATACACCTGCAAATATTTTGAGGTTTCACCCTATACCTTCAAATGAGTGCTATTTGGTCATGATTATCAGCATATTACTATTGACTGGGCTGGTAAAACCTGAACAGGACTGGTTGGAAGCTTTCTTTTACACTTTTAGGATGTTTAGTGGTGAATGTACCATATATAATTTCAACTTTTCAAAATACAAATATTTTATACTTGTCAGTTATTCAAATTTATACTTGGGTCAAAATACAAAATTGAATTTCTTACCTCTCCAGTCCTATCATACTCAGCTGCTTTGGGGATTATTTCTTCTCTTGCAAATTTACGAGCTAACTCTTGATACTCCTTCTGATCATCAGTAAATTCTGTCATTGAATGAACACAACAAGATTTAGATGTTATGTCACTGAAGTCATTGAATGAACAGACATGACTTAGATGGTATGTCACTGAAGTCATTGAATGAACAGACATGACTTAGATGGTATGTCACTGAAGTCATTGAATGAACAGACAAGATTTAGATGATATGTCACTAATATCATTGAATGAACAGACATGACTTATGCCATTGAACACTGAAGAAACAAGCAAGACTTAGATGGTATGTCACTGAGGTCATTGAATGAACAGACATGACTTAGATGGTATGTCACTGATGTCATTGAATGAACAGACAAGATTTAGATGGTATGTCACTGAAGTCATTGAATGAACAGACAAGATTTAGATGTTATGAAGTCATTGATTGAACAGACACGTCTTAGATGGTATGCCATTGAACACTGAAGAAACAAGCAACACTTAGGTGTTATGTCACTGAAGTCATTGAATGAACAGACATGACTTAGATGGTATGTCACTGAAGTCATTGAATGAACAGACATGACTTAGATGGTATGTCACTGAGGTCATTGAATGAACAGACAAGATTTAGATGTTATGAAGTCATTGATTGAACAGATACGTCTTAGATGGTATGCACTTACATTGTAGGTGATATGTCATTAAATGAACACACAAGACTTGCATCTTGTGTCACTGAATGAACTGGCAAGATTTGATATTGTCATTGATTGAAAAGATAAGACTTAAATGTTATATCACTGAATGAAAAACAAGTTTTTGAGGCTATGTCCTTGAATGAACAAACAAGGCTTGACACTATAGCCCTGTCCATATCTGATTCAGAATTAAACTGATCCAGATCACTTTAATCTGCATCAGATCCATTTTCTGTACACTAACAAATTGAAAGATGGATCTGATTTGAATAACATTAGCTTCGACTCGGATTACTTATTATCAAACTAATTCACCAGAGTACATGCCTCTCCACACCAGGCCTAACCAGTGTGTGAAATTAATGCTGATCCTTCGGTTCGAGACCAACAGATTTCCATTCGGACCGACAGTTTTTCAGAATTACAAAAACTTATCGGTCCTTATGACCAATTCGTATTTGGAGTAAATAATATTATTGTTTACTAATTATTAATAAAATTTATTCAAAGATAGATCCAATTTCACCTACATGAATCTGATCTTGTCTCCTATTTTACTCTTGACATCTCAATCAAGGTTAAGTCAAGTGACACAGAGCTAGCTTGCTACATGTGTTGTTGTCAATGTTGATCTCGTGTCTACATATGACGTAGCATACAGCATTTACTTTATGAAATTATGTTAGCAAACACATGATTGGTTGAATTTCTCTAATTATTTGTGTCTTACTAATCAGAACGTCTTAGATGTTGTTTTGTGACGAGCTTCATAATTATCAACATGACTGCTGTTTTATGTCTTCATGACATTAATCTTATTTTTCTGATTATGAAACTTTTAACAGTAACTACATGTAGTAGTGTTCTACCAATATATTTTCTACAAGGGGGCTCAATGATAAAAAGCAACACTTTTTGAATACTAAGAAGGGTAAACTTGAATCTGCATAGTGACTGTTTTCATACCAAAATGAACTTTTTAGTACAAGATAAGGGTGTTTAAAAGTTTGGTGTAGGGTTGGCATACATGTACTTATTACATGTACCTTGTCCTGGTAGAACACCAGCACTAGTCTACAGTATTACACCTGCATATAGCTTTGAAAAGAAATTCCCTCTTACCAAAACACATTCCCCCATTTGACAATTCAGTCAATGATTCAGTTCCTGGGTTCGTTGATAATGTCCTGATACTAGGTTTTGGTGAACATCTTGCCCATTGCTGAAATAATAAAGGAATAATAACATTGATTTGGTTATACATTTGTACACCTTTCAAAATCTACTTCCAACTTGAAGTACGCAATGTAGCAACCTAATTTCAACTGTGATGGTGCAATGATCAACTTAGCTTTCATCTGGCAGTTGACAACCTGGCAAAACTTGTACATGTATCATTTGGCCTGCTGTATGTGCTACATGTAGCTGTGTGGAGAATTAGAACCTTAGTCTGTTTTCTGTGTGTTCGATACATCGTTAGCTGGTCATACAATGTACCTCCTAAAACTAAGGTAAGACCAGCTAACATAACAATGTATCTCAACAGCACAGTAAACAGGCATACACTACTCTAGGAGAATCTTGATATAAAACCGATCTGATTAAAATCCGATGTGTAGATAGGCTACTGCTCTTTTATTTACCTTTACTTCATCATAATTGTGTTTTTACATGCGTCTTTTGTCTTCGGGAAGACAAAAGATGCATGTAAAAGACACAATTACCATGAAGTAAAGGTAAATAAAAGAGCCTTGTATCCTTATCTACACATCCGATTTTAATCAGATTGGATATAAACATACTTAAATTTAGTACACATAATCAATCCCGGCGATTATTAAATGTACAATAAACGAAAAGAACAAATACCAAAAATTAACACCCAAAAATAAACTAAATTCATAAAGTCTAATTAGTGTTTTTGCTAAGGTTGGGGAATCCTGGTAACAGAAAGAGAGAAAGGTGTAAAAATAGCAGTGTTTCCCCGTATAGAGTCTATGGTAATTTTGTTTAGGAACCAAGGTAAAATGACACGAGAACCCCGATAGATTTTACCAAATTCAAATTTACTATAATTATAATAGCAATTGTTTCTATCTACCTATTATGCAAGACCTTCTAAGTCTATGTCATGGAGCATGCTTTGGTTAGCTTAGTCTGATAGTACCAATGACATGATTTATTGGAAGTTTATTAAATGTGGGACCTAGGAAGGTGACAGGATCGAGGTAAAATTTTTTAAACGTTTGCTGAGTAACGGCCAGTTGAACATTCACAGTGTCTGTGATCTGTTCTGTTGCAAGCTTTGTTTATATTTTGCGGTGTGTGGACTTACGTGATCCTAAAACTGTTATTTTACATCTTTCTGAGTTTCATGTATTATTTGCCAAGTATCTCAATATTATCAATATTTTAATGTATTCAGCAACATACATGTATCTCGGGAAACAAGTGCCTGTGGCACAGACCCATAGATTAGTACAGACATGGGACACAACTCACATGTATGTAACAGCCAAACAAATCAATCTACATGTACACAAATATGTAAAACATACTTGTACATGTACACATGATGTACTTGTTGATAAAATTGTCTATTTTATGTTTGTGCAATTTTAAATCAGTTTTATAGTCATATTTTCACTTATCACAGAAGTATATCTTTGTTGTAATTAGATGTTTTAACATGATAATTTAAGGATGTGACAGCACCATTTTATTACAAGTTGATCGACTGGCCATGGAAATAGGCTTTATTAGAGATACACATGTACCTTGAGCATTTCAAGTATTTACCTGCTACATTTTGTACAGACCTCACTTATTGATAAAATACATGTATTGTCAACAATAACTGACAGTACAGTTAAAATTCATATACACTATCTTAATGTTAATGCTGTAGTTTACATTGAGGCGAAATTTTAAATGAAGTGTCAACATTTCAATACAGATATGTTGTACACTTTTAATAGGGTTGGGTAAGATAGGGTTATTGTTTTGTTTTGTTTTTAAACTCAGATTTAGATGGTAATACTAAGTATAAAACATGTGGGAGGGGACACTTGCAAATTACTTCCAAGCTACAAATTTGGGACACATGTGGAAAAGACTACAAATCAGGTGAAACCTAGGGAGTCCAATCACATTCCTATCCTATACCCCTACATACAACTCGTAACCTTGACCCCCTAGCTTGAATACAAATGTGCATATATTGTACAGCCTGTCCACTATACTAAATTCTTGCAGAAAAAAATTCCCACCACCTTCATCATACGACAAAACGATATGATTTGGTCAAGACTTGGGATTGAAGTGATCTTGGTTGAAAGGTACGAGGTCACGGTGCATAATTAAATAGTACACAGACATTCTACTACTACTAGCTACAGTAGTATTGCCACCGTACGTCGAGGTCAGACGTTTTCAGGGGAAATCTATGGGATGAACTAGGGA
>NC_135558.1:22209563-22214563 GCF_964340395.1 Glandiceps talaboti | reverse complement strand
GGCAAGTACCCTAACATATACTGGGGGATACCTAGCCATGGCTTGGCAAGGATCCCTAACATATACTGGGGGATACCTAGCCATGGCTTGGCAAGGATCCCGAACATATACTGTGGGATACCTAGCCATGGCTTGGCAAGGATCCCTAACATATACTGGGGGATACCTAGCCATGGCTTGGCAAGGATCCCTAACATATACTGGGGGATACCTAGCCATGGCTTGGCAAGGATCCCTAACATATACTGGGGGATACCTAGCCATGGCTTGGCTAGGATCCATAACATATACTGGGGGATACCTAGCCATGGCTTGGCTAGGATCCATAACATATACTGGGGGATACCTAGCCATGGCTTGGCAAGTACCCTAACATATACTGGGGGATACCTAGCCATGGCTTGGCAAGTACCCTAACATATACTGGGGGATACCTAGCCATGGCTTGGCAAGTACCCTAACATATACTGTGGGATACCTAGCCATGGCTTGGCAAGTACCCTAACATATACTGTGGGATACCTAGCCATGGCTTGGCTAGGATAACTAACATATACTGGGGGATACCTAGCCATGGCTTGGCAAGGATCCCTAACATATACTGGGGGATACCTATACTAGCCATGGCTTGGCAAGTACCCTAACATATACTGGGGGATACCTAGCCATGGCTTGGCAAGTACCCTAACATATACTGGGGGATACCTAGCCATGGCTTGGCAAGGATCCCTAACATATACTGGGGGATACCTAGCCATGGCTTGGCAAGTATCCTAACATATACTGGGGGATACCTAGCCATGGCTTGGCAAGTACCCTAACATATACTGGGGGATACCTAGCCATGGCTTGGCAAGTACCCTAACATATACTGGGGGATACCTAGCCATGGCTTGGCAAGGATCCCTAACATATACTGGGGGATACCTATACTAGCCATGGCTTGGCTAGGATCCCTAACATATACTGGGGGATACCTAGCCATGGCCAGATCCTTTTCCTTTAATCTTCAGTTTAGGTGAAAAATGCGGAGACAACGTCATCATCAACGTCGTGGCTGCTGTAGGGGCCGGTGTGATGTAAACGTTTGGAAAATAAAAACATGTAGGAGGCTATTAAGAGAGCTATAAAATGCTAAATCACAATTTATAGCCATATCCATAGCCATTCAATGCTGAATATAGTCTCCAATACCTAATTTAAATCAATTTCGCTCTCAGATATATACAGAGAGTGATACTATTATGGCAAACACACGTATTCACAATGTAATTCTCTTTGGTATCAGCTGCCTCACAATTAAATATAGGTAAATGAACACGTGTTCACAGCGACCTGGGTTGTCGCAGGACTGGGTGTATATGGTGATTATCCTTTCTTTGTTTGTTTGTTTGTCGTCTCCCCCCCCCCCCCTCTCTCTCTCTCTCTCTCTCTCTCTCTCTCTCTCTCTCTCTCTCTCTCTCTCTCTCTCTCTCTCTCTCTCTCTCTCTCTCTCTCTCTCTCTCTCTCTCTCTCTCATATCTATAAATCCTCTCATTTATAATTGTTCGTGCAGTTTTTCCTAAGTTAAGAATGACTCCACCATAGATACAAAGCATAAATGTATACATAAACAACAGCCAATAATATATATGCTTCATTTAGTCATTGATCAATGTACCAGTATTACTTTGTCATTACATATTCGGTAGTATATGGCTTTGTAGAGATTCAATAAAGATGTATCTGTCGCCTCCATTAGAGCAAAACTGATTAGATTGTATGCCTACTATTAATAGTTAGGGTTTGAAAGAATACTGCGTCTGTCCTTTTTAGGCGAGAACACTCATTTAAATGCATTAAAAACCAGAAATGTCATATGGTTAGTAATTAGCTGTTTATACTCTTCATAAATGACCTTTGTCGTATAAAATCAAATTACAACATTGTAATAAGTTATAGCCAATCTGAACTCAGGACAACTCTATTTGTAAATCTGTCATATTTGCTGCATACAGCGGAACAGTCTTTCAATTTTCATTGTAAGATCTATGCTACCTGAATAAAGAGAGCGAAAACTCGAAACACGGGTCCCGGAGTTCTTTTTAATAAAAATACACCACAAGGCTTCACTCAATGTCACTGAAAGCAAAACTTAAGAACACCAGCAAAACATTTACTGTTATCTTGGTTACGATAACATAGAGTGAGTGACTCGGAGGAATTAAAGTGAGTGAGGGAGGGAGGGAGGGAGTAAATGTGTGTGTGTGTGTGTGTGTGTGTGTGTGTGTGTGTGTGAATGAGTGAGTGAGTGAGTGAGTGAGTGAGTGAGTGAGTTTTTATCGATTTTGATTGTGAATGAGTCAGAGTTTTCTTGAACAAAGTAACAGCAATAGTTTATCAAGGGTTTATTTCCATTGTCACAATCTACGTTAAGAGCAATAATGAGGCGTTACTGTTGTCCAAAGATTGTCTCTAGAGTTATTTGTATGTCTGGTAACACAATGTCGTTAAGTAGATTAGAATATCGTCAGCGATGACTTGATACTGTGGCAGCTTGGGTATTTAACTTGCCCGACTGACCAAGGTTTCATGATTATGTAAACAATTGGTCTGTGATAGGGGTAGTCACGTAAGTTGACATACAAGTGAAATGGCGTTTTTAATTTGTAGCTGAGAAGCATGTCGTCTCTTCTTCAAAGTCTCTCTCCGCATATTATACTTTTTTTTCCTTTTTTTTTTTTTTATAAATGGCTTCTTTTACGACTGTTTCCAATAGCCTTGGAAGGAAAGACTGAAATAGCACAGAATTATCCATCACGTAGCTAGAAAATATATACACAGTATGTTATCGATACGTAGAAACGTCAAGGATATCAAGCTATCCCTATAAAAGTCTGCAAAAGTGTTCTCTACGAGGCTTTGAAGAGTATTGAAGAAATTAAACGTGAGAGTCTGCCGTCTGTGTTGGCCTGATGGCAAGACACGTGCCATACCATAAGAGATAGATTAGTACGATTAGTGTGTGTTTTACATTTTTAATGATTGATTGGTCTGCGGAGATATCATTTTCTGAGAAGCCTTTCAAGTTGTAAGAATATCACTGATGAAACTTGCTTGCGCAAAGACCTAGATGTACATATTTGTATAAGTCAAGCTTGTTAGTACTGACTTTCCAATCATGTGTATAAATCCAATGTTTACCTAATAGCAGTTCCTGTCATCAATATGTAACCTTGGATACAATATTATGTACGACGGCTATGGTGTCAACATTGCGAACGTATATGATAGACACGCAATCTATATCTATCAAGATCATTTGATTAATTTTGTAGTAAAAAAATAATCACTACCAATGCATTACTGAGAATTCATAATGCCATTATAGACCATGACCTTACTGTCAAAGTGGGTTAAAATGTGGGTTAAAATGTGGTCATAAATAAATGTAAAAAGACGAGTCTCAGAATCATTGGTAAGGTTTTGATCCTTCCGCTGCCACCAATGTTATAAGTTTTAAAGGCATTGGTTATTTCCCACTACTACAGCCATGTGGATGTGTGTGAAGGCACTGTATTAATAAATAAATATGTTTAAATCTCATTAACTGAGCTGAAGACCACAACGCCCGTAAGCATACTCCAAACATTCTCAAAACCGAGGTCATGATCTCCACAACATTATTCATAGTATATATCTTACCCAACTATTCCTATTTTACACCGTACCTGTAAGACCCCCCCCCCCTCGCACCACAACTGACAATTCATTACATTGGTTGTCAACAGCAGTTTGAATGACATAGACTGATATCATGGGTACCTAACTCTAAACCTAACCATAACCCTAACCCGAATGGGAGCAATGGGATTTGGAACTGGTGGCAGCGATGGGATGACACCCCCTCCCCCAATATTGCACTGTTAGACAATACAGTGAGTCAAAGTAAAATATAACCCTCCCCCAACCCCATCTTCTAAAATATGGACCTCCCATGAGAGCCGATTTGTAAAAAATGACCCCTCCCCTAAAATTCCCCAGCCGCCTCCCGTTTCAGATACTGAAGACTCCGTTATGCCCGAAAGTGTACGTTGGTAAAACATATTTTCAAATTTAAATTTTCTTGAAACGTAAATTTTAAACGAATTTACAACTGTATGTGCAATTCCTCTAATTTGGAAACAATATAGGGAACATTTCACATTATTACACACACTGTGACATGGATTACTTTGACTGGAATATAAAATATAATGTTGCACACACACTGTGACATGGATTACTTTAACTGGAATATAAAATATAATGTTGCACAAACACTGTGACATGGATTACTTTGACTGGAATATAAAATATAATGTTGCACACACTGTGACATGGATTACTTTGACTGGAATATAAAATATAATGTTGCACACACTGTGACATGGATTACTTTGACTGGAATATAAAATATAATGTTGCACACACTGTGACATGGATTACTTTGACTGGAATATAAAATATAATGTTGCACACACTGTGACATGGATTACTTTAACTGGAATATAAAATATAATGTTGCACACACTGTGACATGGATTACTTTAACTGGAATATAAAATATAATGTTGCACACACTGTGACATGGATTACTTTAACTGGAATATAAAATATAATGTTGCACACACACTGTGACATGGACTACTTTGACTGGAATATAATGTTGCACACACACCAGTGTGACATGGATTACTTTGACTGGAACATAAAATATTCAATACTAATATATTAACCAGTCGGGAGTAGTATTCTGCCCGGAGCATTACATTTCAATCGCCTTTTTACACTTGTAGAGATACACCGACACAATAACACATTGGTTGAAATTTAAAATTACTGTGAATCGAAAGACTCTCTTATTTCTCCTTCGTTGATTAGAATCTATAAGGTTGTAAACAGATATTCTTGTGAGGCCATCTCTCCTTTTGTAGCTGAGTGCAGTTTTTATTATCTGTTGACATACGGTATACAAAGTC